>NC_092861.1:112912-122855 GCF_032062135.1 Pyxicephalus adspersus
GCCATGGAGGTCATGAGGAAATAGGAATATTGAGTAACAATGTGAGATGAGAAGCGTCTTTCCTGAGACCTAAAGATGAAACAATAAAATGATTCCTTTACCTTACTTTCGGGGTGAATGTTTAAAGATGTACAGATGTCAGATGTGGGTCTGACATTCACCACAATAAATCAAGAAATCTGTCAAGCATTGGGTGAATGTCACTGGACTATACTAGCAAAGGTTCATTCACTGAGATACAAATAGGATGAATGTTATATAAAAAGAGAAGGGTGAATTTTGGAGTATGGAATTCCCTCTGGGTGAATCTGGATGAATTTTACAGCTATTTCCAGACACAAATCATTTTTTTCATAGCAAATTTGCATCAGAGGTTGGGTGAATGTTAGACAAATCTACTGTTGAAAGAATGTACATCATTGGCATACCAATGGTGAATAGCAACCTAAACCCATTATTGGCCGGTACAGGATGACTTCAGACAGTTCTATATTACAGAATATTTCTGACGTGACACTACGGGAGGTTCACTAAGAGGGCCAAGGATTCACTGCAGAGATTTCATGAACTCTCCGATAATATGAGAATTTCTAGAAGTTTCCTCCATTCGCTGAAGTCAGCGTAGCATTTATTGCTGTGTTATTTGTATGGTCAATGCACTACAAGTCTCAGCAGGTTCATATATCTGCAGGACGGATTGATGAATGAGGTGGCTTTAGTATTATAGCCTAGTATAGGGCAGGAATCATCTGACATGAGTACGTAGCCCTATTGCTGTGTTATTTGTATGGTCAATGCACTACAAGTCTCAGCAGGTTCATATATCTGCAGGAAGTTCCCCAGATTTCCCCAAACATTCACCCTGGGATAAATGACCCCACTGACCTAGGACTATCATAGGGGCAATAGATTGTGGGTTCCTCTGCGGGGCAGTGGCTATGTACAGCACTACATAATATGTTGGTGCTATAGAAATACATAAATTACAGAATAAAATGTAAACTATATTTGCATTAAAACTAACACTGATCAAACTCTATTTTCCTGTTTTGTACATCATTTTGTTTCTAGTTGACATAAAATATAAGATCATTGTTTATAAACACAATATATGTATTGCTTGTTACCTTACATAGACAGTTATCGCCCCCTTGTGGAAATGTACACGGCTCCACTCTATGGGGGGGGGGGAAATGTTTGAAGCACAGCACTTATTGAATTTTTAAAGCCTCGTCTGATCATCTGGCCTGACATTTTGTTTCCAAAGTCTGGAGTGGGTATAACTGACTTATATCCAATGTAAATACAGGACCCTGGGGTGGGGGAGGGGTTATCTTACCTAAGGCAATGACGACTTAGACTGAGAAGAAAAAAACAAATGAACATCCAATTCAGTACAGAAATTTGTTCTTGCAGCCGGTGGAGGAGAATCTGACATAAAACATGTAAAGGTTTTGTCATAAAATACTGGTTCATCCTGTGATATTATTATTTTATAGCCCGGTTCCACATCTTACACCAATACAACCTCCAAATACACAACATGGAGGGGCCGACGGGTTCCACTAATAAGGATGGCAAAAGGTTCAATGCTGAGCACAGGGACAGGGCAGCGATTACAGCCAATCACAGGGACGGGGCAGCGATTACAGCCAATCACAGGGAGGAGGTAGTCATTACAGCCAGTCACAGGGACGGGGCAGTTGTTACAGCCAATCACAGCAGTCACAGAGAAACTTCAGTAATAAAAAGTTAGCCGTCTCACATTTCCTGTTTCCCCCCGGATATCCTTACACATCCTTCCCATACTCGTAATGCAACAAGAAGGGGCTCAGTGAAAGTGGCAGTGAATGTATGAAGGTGTCTGATAGGGTCACACAGATCATAAAAGGAGATCTGGCCGGCCTCATAATCCAGATATATTCTGACCCGATCAATGGCATTATTGTCAGCTATCTGAATCTTATTTCCATCGTGTATCATTAAATATTGATCATCAGTTCTGTGCATACACCAGGATTTGTTATTACTTCCAATCACTGATTGGCTCTTTATTCCCTTCCTCTCTATACTGGGGTAACACATTCCAACTCTCCATTCTCCAGAAGCGCTGACATCAGCTTCCCAGTAGTGCCGGCCTGTAGAGAAGCTGCGGTTGCTGAGCACCTGAGGTGCGTACTGAAACCTCTCTGGGATTTCGGGCCGATTCTGGCTGATATCTGACCAGGATACAGATCTCCTGTCATCAGATATATGGAGATAATATCCAGCCGTGTTTACATCCAATAAGATATCTGCAATTTCCTGTGTGGAGCTTTCCCCGTTTACTCCGGACATTATATCCGATAAACCTGAATGCAAAGTGTGAGAGATCAGAGCCACATCCAGCTCACCTGCAGTACAGAGGAATTTATTATGTTTCTCTAGATCTTCCTCCTCCTCTTCCTCATCAGCTTGGATTGATTCCTGTAAGACAATCATTGGGTCAGACATGATACATAACTCCTCAATGTGATGCATCTTCCTGGACAGTTCTTCCTTCCTGATCTCCAGCTGCTGGATTAGATCAGAGAATGGATGTGTGATGCGTTCCGTCTGCCCAGAGATCTCACTGCGCACTCTCATTTCTAAATCTTCCAGCTGTCTCCTAAGATCTCGGAAAATTGCTGAGATTCTGGTTATTTCTTCCGATGCTTTTCCCTGGATTCTCTGCTTCCTGTCCTGCAGATTATACACTCGATTCTCTGTCTTCTCTATCTTTGTCACCAGTTTCTGAATTGCATTATGCATTTGTTTTTTCTTCCTATCAGCAGCCTCTTCCAGGGATTCTATTGGGTGCCCTTTGTGATCTCCAATCAGACAGCAGGATACACAGATACAGGTGGCGTCCTCAATGCAGTAATATACCAGGACCTTGTTATGAATGGAACATTTCCTGTTCTCCAGGGAAGTGGTGGGTTCAGATAAGACGTGTTCTGGGGACTTGCTATGAACATTCAGATGATTCTCACACAGAGAAGCCTCACACAACAGACAAGATTTCACAGCAGGGACAAGAGAGTGAATACAATAAGTACAGAAGATTCCGGACTCCTTCTGATCTGAGGAGCGTAAACTCTCCACGATATTACATAGAGTAAGATTTCTCTGCAGTGTAGGGCGACTCCGGAACCGTTTCCTGCACTCTGGGCAGGCATAATGTGCAGATCCTTGCTGGGAATCCAACACTCCATCAATACAGAGGTGGCAGAAGTTGTGACCACACCGCAATGTGACAGGATCCATATAAATCTTCAGACAGATAGAGCAGTGCAGCTCCTTCTTCATATCAGGAGACGCCATCGCTGGAAGCATGGGAGAAAAAGAAACAAAAGTTCACAGATATGTGTATCAGTGGGTGAATATCAGCGGGTGAATATCAGCGGGTGAATATCAGCGGTATGTCAGAGTGGCAGTAAGTCAGTCAGAGTGTCATTATCAGTGTGTGAAAATCAGAGTGTCAGTATGTCGGATGATCCTGGGCGGGGCTCGGGCAAGAACTCCTGCCTCCCAGAAGACCCCCTCCCCCCGGACAGAACACAGAGCCACCGCATCTTCCATCTCACACAATGTTCCTGAACCCACCGGGGGACATGTTCTGTCGGTCACCTTTTACTGCCTGTATCCCCCTATACCCCCCTGTATAAACTGTATTTATATAGCACCAACATATTACACAGCGCTGTACAATAAATAGGAGTAGCAAATGACAAACTAATACAATTACACTGGAGGAGGAGAGGACCCTGACCTGAAGAGCTTACAATCTAAGAGATATCATGTAATGTGGGAGCTGTGAGAAGGAATCGTAGGAAAAGACATTTCTACTTCTCAGTCTATCACATTCAAACAAGGCAACAGATGTGTTTATAAAGACAGGACTATACCTACCTTTGAATGAGAATAAAGAATCAGCAAATCCTATCCAATCATCAATCTTTAATATTATCAATATTATTATTAATATTATTATTAATTTTAACAATAAACAGGATTTATATAGCAATAGGATTTATATAATATTATATAGCGCCAACATATTATGCAGCGCTATACATTCAACCTTTACCTCTGACTACCCCACCACCAACCCATTCCACATAGGTGTCCAAAATCAACCTTTTCCCACAGTTCACATATCATCCCCATTTACAAGCTTTCAAGGTGTGATGTGATCAGAAAACAACTTAGACCACGCAAGTGGAAAAGCTTTGTAAAATTTGAATAGAAGACATTGTTATAAAACTCCGATAAAGGAGGTAATAGTGAGGATATACTGATATCTGAGGATATACTGATATGAGGATATACACTGAGTGCTATCAAACCATATCAGGAAACGCAATCTATTTTTTGTACAAGCACACATCAAGCCTATCCAAAGGGTACCATCATCCAAAACATGAAGGAATATCCTATAACTCCTTCATTCTACTCTATACCCAAAGTCTATAAAGACCTTTACAATCCCTCAGGCCCCCTATCATTTCTTCCAATGCCAGGGAATTGGTTGACTCCTTCCTTCCCCCATTGGTCACTACATTACTATTTTATCTTAAGGATACAATCAAGCTATTAAAATTTTACTTTCAAATTTGAACAACCACCCAACTCCACACAAGTCACCATTGATAGAATGGTGACTTGTGTGGAGTACTGTACACTGTAGTATACTGTATACTTTTACTGTAGTATTCCCCACAGTGGAGGCCTCCAGGTCATCCAAAAACAACTGGATGGATCATATCCCTTTAAAAATGCATTCAACACCTTTATTATTGCATATATATTGCATATATCCACTTTCATAACTAATTTTACCTACAGATCCAAAGTGCCACAATGGGCACTAAATGTGCTCCTTCCTATGCGAACCTTTACCTGGGCGATTGGGAACAAACCCTCTCCATGAATCCAGAAATGAGAAAAAATTCCAACCCCACATCTTTACGTGGCAAGGATACATTGACAATATTATCATCTTATGGACATGGCACTCCAGGCGCTACACTATATAAAGAAGAAACAGCAGGTAATACAATCCTCCCTGCTGCTTAGCCAATACCTCAGGCTAAAAAGAAATTGTACTCGACAAGAAGACTTTGTGTCGCAATGAAAGGTGCTTAAAGAAAGACTTCCCCTCAGTGGGTATAGTAAAAACTTATTGAAGAAAGCCTCCACCTTTAAGGTCTGCTAAACCAGAAAAAAACACCAAAACCTCGAGATACGGTTAGGATCATCACCCTTACTAATAAGAACCATTTCTAATATCCTATTTAAACAATCCATTTCCAGATTTATGCACTACAAGCCCCCTTCAGGAAATCCCCTTCACTCATGGCAAAGGAGAACCTCCTGACATTGTAATATAAGTATCTCTTACAAATGATACGTTACAGATACAAATGTGATGGATTCACAGCGAGATTGAATTTAATATTCTTGGTCGCTCATCCCTAGTGAGAAGTAAAATGACCAGAAAGGAATAAAGATTTGGGAATCACATAGAGCTCATAGCGGTCCATAGGGTTCCATAACGGTTCATAGGGCTCAGAGAAGTCCATAGGGCTACATAGGTGAGACAAGCTGTCTTGTCACTAGGACAAGGATATTAGAGATCCAGAAAAGGGGGACAAATAGGGAGGAGAGATCTCAGAAAAGGTGAACAAATAGGGTGCAGAGATACCAGTAAAGGGGGTGAAATAAGGGAGGAGAGATCTCAGAAAAGGGGGGAAAAATAGGGAGGAGAGATGCCAGAAAAGGGGGACAAATAGGGAGAAGAGATTTCAGAAAAGGGGGATAAATGGGGAGGAGAGATCTCAGTAAAGGGGGGCAGATAGGGAGGATAGATCCCAGAAAAGAGGGAAGAGTAAGGGAGGATAGATCACAGAAAAGGGGGACAAATAGGGAAGAGAGATTTCAAAAATGAGGGACAAAGAGGGAGGAGAGATCTCAGTTAAGGGGGACGAATAGGGAGGAGAGATTTCAGAAAACGGGGACAAAGAGGGAGGAGGGATCCCAGAAATCGGGGACAAATAGGGAGGAGAGATCTCAGTAAAGGGGGGACAAATAGGGAGGAGAGATCCCAGAAAAGAGGGAAGACAATAGGAGGATAGATCTAAAAAAAGGAGGATAAACAAGGAGGAGAGATCTCAGAAAAGGAGAACAAATGGGGAGGAGAGATCTCAGAAAATGGGGACAGATAAGGAGGAGAGATCTCAGAAAAGGGGGAAAAATAGGGACGAGAGATTTCAGAAAAGGAGGATAAACAGGGAGAAGAGGTCTCAGAAAAGGGAGATAAGGAGGAGAAATCTCAGAGAAGGGTAACAAGGAGAGAGGAGAGATCTGAGAAATGGGGGACAAAGAGGGAGGAGAAATCCCAGAAAAGAGGGAAGAATAAGGGAGGATAGATCTAAGAAAAGGAGGATAAACAAGGAGGAGAAATCCCAGAAAAGGGGGACAAATAGGGAGCAGAGATCTCACAAAACAGGGTCAAATATGGAGGAGAGATATCAGAAAAGGGGGACAAATAGGATGGAAAGATCTCAGAAAAGGTGGGCAAATAGGGAGGAGGCTGTTGAACAACTGATGTGGCGCTGAATGATGTCATTTGGAAACATGAGTTGTATTTTCTGATGTTATTCAGAAAATGCTTTGACTCGGAGGTATTTGCTGATGTGTAATTCCCAAGTTCTTGTGGTTTTTCCAGTTGGCAGAGTTTGACTTTCTCTTTTTTGCAGCAAATACCAGGAGACTCAGATTTAAATTTCTTGGCTTGACAGTAACTACAAACCATTTCCATTTTTCTATTTGTAACACTTGCATGCTGCGAGTAGTCTTTATGTGTGGAATCCTTACAATGCTAAGCTAAAATGTTGTGCAGTCCGTGATCGTCTGGCTCTTTTCCTCATTTAGTGTACTCGGGTCTCAGGCTGTTGTACTGTCTCTGAAGCGCTAGATGTAGTAGCTCTATCTCTCATTTACTGTAGTCGGGTCTCACGCTGTTGTACTGTCTCTGAAGCTCTAGATGTAGTAGCTCTTTCTCTCATTTACTGTAGTCGGGTCTAACGCTGTTGTACTGTCTCTGAAGCTCTAAATGTAGTAGCTCTCTCGCGCATTCCAACTTGGTACCCAGCAGGGCAATGGCCAGAGTGCTAACCAGTGAGCCATAGTGCTGCCCATTTATCCCCCCCAAATCAGAAACTATAAAATATTTATCAGCCGGGAATAGATTTGTTCTTTCCAGTTATTGCAGAATTCTTATTACATGAATGTCAGACAAACATTGATCCCGGGGTTATGGGGCCGCCTTGTGATTCAACATTGCCACGTCTATGGTGGCCGCCAATTACTGAGATCCCAGTAATACTCAATAATCATGTAATTGCTTGCCCCCACCCAAACCAGTGTGAGGACCAGGATGAGGGGATCATTGAGATTACAGGTAAAGCCAAGCCTGATCCTGTTTGGGCCCTCTACAGCCCCTCCCCCAATATACAACATTACACGCCTCAGGTATGTTCTCCATATTCACAATAACAATCATGTGGCTCAAAGGGGCAAATTACTGTGCCACCTACTCCATTCAAACAGTTCCACCTTGAACTGCTATCCCTGTATTTAGTATGTTCCAATTTCGTCTTCCTCCCAGCCTCCCCACCCCTGCAGTGCCCATTATGAGAGGTTCCCTCCATCCCTGTGCTGAACCCTGGAGTCTAATATTATTATTATACAGTATTTATATAGCGCCATCATATTACACAGCGCTGTACAAGGTCATAGTTGTGTCACTAACTGTCCCTCAAAGGAGCTCACAATCTAATGTCCCCCCCATAGTCATATGTCATTAATGTTTTAGGGAGACATTAGAGGGACATTAAATTTAGGGAGAAGCCAATTAACCTCACTGCATGTACCCGGAGGAAACCCACGCAGACACGGGGAGAACCTGCAAACTCCATGCAGATAATGTCCTGCCTGGGAATTGAACCTGGGACCCAGCACTGCAAAGGCAGAGGGCTAACTCCTGAGCCACCATGCTGCCTGCTGTGCCCATTATGAGGGGTTCCCCAGGAGTCTATACCCCCGTCCCCATTATGATGTGTTCCCCCTATCCCTGCACTTAGTCCAGGAGTCTATACCCCTGCTGTGTGTTAAGGCGGTCTCCTACTGATCCCAGATCAGCGGTCCCTCTTTCTGATGACTTTTGTTTACAGCGCTGGGAGAGAATGTAACACACGCAGCTCAATGTGTGGTTAGATCATTCTCAAAACGTTCTTGTTTGCAGTTTATATAACAGGTCAGAGGCGTGATCACATGACTACAGACAATTAGCAGACATGACGGATATTTTTGTCAAAGTAACAGATATATGGCCGTAGGGAGGAAAGGAAGAGTTTCAAGGCAAAAAAGGGGGGAGCGGACGTTAGCTCCTTACACTGTGCCCTGTACTGATTTCTGGAGTCTATACCCCCCTGTGCCCATTATGAGGGGTTCCCCCATCCCTGTGCTGAGTCCAGTGCTCTATACCCCAGTTGTGCCCATTATGAGGGGTTCTCTCCATCCCTGGAGTCTATAGACACAGCCTTCCCACCAATCTACCCACCTACCTATCTGATACACATCATTCCCACCTACATCCCCCTGTACCTACCCCATACACAGCCTTTCCACCTGCTTACCTGATACAAATCCTTCCCACCTACCTGCCCAACTACCTATCCCATACACAGCCTTCCCACCTACCTACCCCATACACAGCCTTCCCACCTTCCTACCCCATACACAGCCTTCCCACCTACCAATCCCATGCACAGCCTTCCCACCTACCTACCTACCTACCCCATGCACAGCTTTCCCACCTACAACCCCATACACAGCCTTCCCACCAACCTACCTACCTACCCAATTCACCGCCTTCCCACCTACCTAACCCATATACAGCCTTCCCACCCACCTACCTGATACAAATCCTTCCCACCTACCTGCCCAACTACCTATCCCATACACATCCTTCCCACCTACCTACCCCGTACACCGCCTTCCCACCTACCTACCCCATACACAGCCTTCCCACCTTCCTACCCTATACACAGCCTTCCCACCTACCAATCCCATACACAGCCTTCCCACCCACCTACCTGATACACATCCTTCCCACCTACCCACCCCATACACAGCCTTTCCACCTACCTACCCCATACACAGCCTTTCCACCTACCTACCTGATACAAATCCTTCCCAATTCTTGTCCCACTTACCTATCTGACCCTCACCTACCCGTCTTCTTCTGTCTCCCAAACCCGCACTACTCACACACCAATATGTTGGCGCTATATAAATCCCGCCTAATAATATTAATTGAGTGGGCCACCTCTATGTCACAAACCTAAAACCCCTGATGGGTGAAAGATCCTCGTGAACCAAACTTTATTCAGTCAACAGAAGGGTGAATCCAGATGGTGAATGTGACTCTTTTCTGTTCTATGCTTCACAGAGGAATATGAGAATAAAAGTGAACTGGCCCCTGGGGGAAATGGGGGGGGGGAGTAATTCTCAGCACAGGAGGGGGGGCAGGCATACAACAATACCCAGATACCCGGATGTACACACACAGGGGTAATACAACCTGAGCTGTAAGAAGCAGACATGGGGCAGTCAGTGCAAATTTCTTTATTGTAGATGGCATAAAGTACAATATGAGACCCCATAGATCCCCTGATAATCCTTCCATGTCACCACCATAGTGCCCCAGCTTTCAGCTCGGAGATCCTACATTGGGGGCAACTGGCAGAGACACTTCACAAGTGGTGAGCATCTAGGAGGACTTCTTCATAGGAGGGGTAGTAGGCAGTTCATAATGTGGGCACATCTGGGAGAAATGTTTTATTCAGCTTGGGGACAT
>NC_092861.1:123993-125587 GCF_032062135.1 Pyxicephalus adspersus
TGTGACAGCTTTGCTTGAATTCTGATAAAACTGGAAGGTCTCCCCTGAAATCGCCCCATATTCATGTTACCTTCTCAGGTGTGTATTCTACCTGCCATATGATTTTCAGGATTTTTTTTTTTGGTTTTGGTATTTTGTTGACATTCTGAGTTGTGGCTGGATAAAATGACATCAATGTATCATTCACCCCTATCCATCCACAGCCATCCAATCAATGGGTGTGCAAGCACCTGTTCACCTCACCCATGTGCCAGTATTGGGGCTTTGTGATTGGCCACTGCACCGTGAGAGGAGGAACGATGTTCACATGCTCCACCCATACTTGGAAATACCATTTCTGAGGTCTCTGATAGGAGAATAAAGAAGGGGGAGCAAAACAAAGGTGTCAGCAGGTCACACAACCTGAATGGGCAGTGATTCTCTTCTATTGTTCAAAAACTTGTCTGAGCAAAGATTGATTTTTTGGGTTTCTTCAGAATTGGAATCACAGAGAGCTGGAGAATTTTATATAAGCTTATTAACAGGTTAATGATCAGTGCGAAGGGACAGGAGGTACCAAACCCTGCGCTCCCCTAGATCTGCCCTCTCTTTGTTGTGTGGGGTAATGATGGATGAGGGGCCAGGGCGTACCGGACCCTGCGCTCCCTTGGATCTGCCCCTTCTTTGTTGGGATATGATCAGCAGGGGGCCGGGGGGTCCCAGGCCCTGCACTCCCCTGGATCTACCCTCTCTTTGTTGTGTGTGGGGTATGATCGGTGGGGGGCCAGGGGGTACCGGGCCCTGCACTCCCCTGGATCTGCCTCCTCTTTGTTGATGCCATCATCCCAGATCCATAATTTTTGGGCTGATTTTTTGAGCCTTGCAGCAGAAATTGTCATTTCCCTACAGAATCAAATATGATCCGGTTCTGTTCAGCCTGCTGCTTCTGGTTCTGGTTCTTTGCAATCTCAATCATCTGTCGGAGGATGTGAAATGTCAGATCGATGGAGATTGGTGGATCTTCTCTCTTTAGACGGTCAGAGAACACTTCTAAGAAGGTTCTGGAAGATTCTTCTGGTTGGTTCTCCTGGTAGAGGGTCTGCAGAATGTCCAGGATTGGTGCCAATTCCTGGCCACTGATTGGATGCTCAGAGCCCTTACTGAGCCGCAACTGCACATGAGGATCACCACCATCCCTCCCAAACCTCTCCTTCAGGAAGTACACAAGAGCCTGCGCACCCTCATTGCTTAATAAACCATCCAGACTAAACCTCGGCCCTTCAAAAAGACTCCTGTCCATGGGCCGGGCCTGAGCTGTGACAATCAGATAGCAGGCAAGGAGTGTGAGAGGAGCTACCGTCATGGTGGCCGGGTCTCCGGAACCTAAGACGAAGAAAGAAAGAGAGAAAGTATTGTAGTGCTAGGAAAGGGACCCAGAGATGGTACCCGTCATGCCATCCACACCTAAAGTACAGACCCCAGAGCTCTGACCAGGGATGGTGGAAACCCCCTATAACATCCACATCTGGTGTACAGACCCCAGAGCTCTAACCAGGGATGATGGGAACCCCTCATATTATACACACCCGATGTACAGATCCCAGTTCTCTGACCA
>NC_092861.1:126693-134996 GCF_032062135.1 Pyxicephalus adspersus
ATATACCCCCTATTCTTCCTCCTTCTACAGCCCCATACCAGTCCCCCCCATCACCAAATACCCCCTATTCTTCCTCCTTCTACCATCCAAGACCAATCCATCCAACCCACATATAACCCCTATTCTTTCTCCTTCTACAGCCCAAGAACAGTCCCCCTCACCCCCATATACCCCCATACTTCCTCCTTCTATAGCCCAAGACCAGTCTCCCCCCACTCCCATATGCTCTCTACTATTTCGGGTTCTACAGTTCAAGACCAGTCCCCTCCACCCCCATATACCCCATGTTCTTCCTCGTTCTACAGCTGTAGACCTGTCCCCCTCCACCCCCATATTCTTCTCCATCTACTGTCCAATTCAAGCCTCCCTTAACCCCCATATACCCCCTATTTGTCCCCCTTCTACGGCCCAAAATCAGTCCCCCACACCCCCATTTACCCCATATTCTCCCCCCTTCTACAGCCCAATACCAGCCCCCCTTTAACCCCATATACCTCATATTCTTCCTCCTTCTACAGCTGAAGACCTGTCCCTCCCACCCAGTATACCCCCTATTCGTCCCTTTTCTACAGCCCAATACCAGTCCCCCACAGCCCCAATTACCCCACATTCTTCCCCCTCTACAGCTCAATACTAGTCCTCCCTACTCCTATTCTTCCTTCTTCTACAGCCCAAGACCAGCCCCCCCCACCACCACCATATACCCCCTATTCCTCCTCCTTCTATAGCCCAATATCAGTCCCCCTCACCCTCATATACCCTCTATTCTTCCTCCTTCTACAGCCCAATACAAGTCCCCCACACCACCATTTACCCCCACTCCTACCCTTCTACACTCCAATACCAGTCCTCCCCACCCCCTTTCTTCATCCTTCTACAGCCAAAGACCAGTCCCCCCAACCCCTATATATCCCCTTTTCTTCCTCCTTCTAGAGTCCAAGACTAGCCAGACCCCCCACCCCTATATACCCCTTATTCTACCTCTTCCTACAGTCCATGACAAGCCCCCACCCTCATATACTCCTTATTGTTACTACTTCTTTAGCTCAATACCCCAAATCCCCCTATTCTTCCTCCTTGTGCAGTCCAAGACCAGTCCCCCTCACCCCCTTATACCCCTGTTCTTCCTCCTTCTATAGTTGTAGATATGTACTTCTCAGCCCCATATGGTTCTTGTTATTTTTTTCCTTGTACAGTATTAGAGAATTGCTCCAACCTTCTACGAACAGCCCTTGATAAGTACCCCACACCCTAATACATTCCCTTTTACTTCATTTTTAAATCCCTAGATTAAAACCCCACACTCCCTCCTCCACTTTTTTTCACAACCCCAGGGTAATACCTACTAAGTACCCCACAACCCCATTATTTACCACTTCCCCATGAGATAAGAGAAGTTAAGGAAGACTTCACCCCCTTATCATCTACTTTGGCTGGAGTGACCCTTTTTATAGGGGTACAAAACATTTTTTCTGTCTTTTCGTCCCTTTTACAGTCTTAGATTTATCTCTCCCAATCCATTTAGCCCTCTGTGTTCTCCTACAGCCCAAGATAAGTAGCCCATACATGTCTCTTCCTCCTCCTACAGCCCTAGGTAAGTACCCCATACATGTCTCTTCCTCCTCCTAACGGTTCTGACTCATCAGGGGTGTGTTTGACCTCTGCAGAGGGACCACTGCTTCCAAACATACTTTTATTTTATACACCCGGTACTTTATACCTGCACCTCACAGGAGGACCCTCCACAATCCAGTTTCTGTGACGCGCCAACAGTTATTTTCTGTCACAAAGGTAATAAAGCCGTGAAGTGCCAGGAAAGAACCTCGTGGCATCTTAATGAAGGATGGCGAGGGGGTTACGCGGTGCATTATTTGTCACCCTTCCACACGCGGTAT
The DNA here is from genome assembly GCF_032062135.1 of Pyxicephalus adspersus. Taxonomy (NCBI): domain Eukaryota; kingdom Metazoa; phylum Chordata; class Amphibia; order Anura; family Pyxicephalidae; genus Pyxicephalus; species Pyxicephalus adspersus. The sequence goes on from NC_092861.1 coordinate 128,589, forward strand.
GGATCTTCAGTCGGTGGCCCAGCTGGCAGGGAAGAGACAGAAAATTAGCTGTGGCTGACAGATGGAAACAAAGCACAGCTGGCTCTCATTAGGCGGCTTTAATTCCCAATTATGGACAGATTGGTGACACCTGAGACATGACACGTGGAGAACACCAAGCACACCGCCGTGTCCTCCAAGACTTTCCCTGCAGGATCCCTTCCTTCCCTCGGTCCTTTCATACAGAAGGGATCACACGCTGGATCTGTCCATCACAATAGGTAACCAGATAACCTGGTGTAGCTGTGTCAGCACTGCCAGGGGGAAATAATCCTTCCATGGGGTCTAAGTGCAGAATTAAAGCCCAGGGACCCTTCATCAGGGAGCCTGGCAAGGGGTGATGGACGGGAGAGGGCGTCAGGGCACAGGACACCCACCAGCCAAAGTTACCAGGAACATCCTGCATAGGATGTCCGGAGGAGTAAATGGTCACCTGGGGACTCTCGTCTGTGTGATCACATGATCAAATAAGTTATTAATGAATCAATACACCTGTTACCTGAAATCTTCACCTCCCTGAATTCTGAACCCTTATAAAGGACTTAGGTTATTCCCACCAATCAGCAGAGCCCAAATAGAAATCCATACATACCAGCATCATATTGGGGGTCACCAGCAGGCCCAATCACTGACCCGCCCCGTGTTTACAACTCACCTGTGATTCTCACCCGCCCCCCATATAAATCTCACTTGTGGCTCTCATTCTCCCAGCCACTGACCTGCCCCGTGTATACAGCTCAGCAGTTACCTGTTTGTGCTTGCCTCCTGTGTGTGACTGACACCAGAAGGTCGGCTTCCAGGTAATGGCAGCTTCCATCATGTCTCGGTGACAGGTGGAGGGAGGTGAAGGGGAAAGCTGTCCTGTGCTCTGAGGAATCCACATGTGAATCCCTTTGATAACTGCAGTATGTGCAGCAAGGTGGCACAGGGTACACATGGCAGGGGTGGGACCTCAATGACATGAAAGCAGCAGGTACGATCCATTAATTGTTTGATGTCGTCCATGTTCAGTCATATGATTTACAGATCATCTAAATAAATAAACCAACCCACAGCACAAACAGGCAGTTCCACATGGAATACAATCACATGACCGTTACACGATAATCACATGACCGTCACATGATCAAATCATTTACAGGTGAGACATAAAAAAAACATTGGGGTGTCAGACAGCAGAGAGAAGATGCAGTGAGGGGAGAATACTCCGGATATCTGGGTCACTCCATTCATAACTGACCAATCAGTGTGAGGAGGATGGTAGGGACCCAAAATGAGGTGTCCCCTCAATTCTTGCTGCTTTAATACATGAGTGGGGACACCCCAGTGTAGGTGGGGAGAGGGAAGGGGCATCAGACTCCACCTATGACTAGCATCATTTTGGGGTGGACTCCATACCGGAGTCACAAGCTGTATTCTTCATATAGGGAAGAGCAGGATAAGGACGGATCGTGAATTTTTAGCAAACCCCTTAGAGGGGAGTTGGGCCCCTGACTTGTCCGGGCCCAGGTGGGTGTGATCAGGCCATATTGGCTTTCCAGGAGAGGTAGGAGTTCCAGATGATGGCGACACATTGTACCACGGCCAGCCTGGGGGGGGGAAAATAGAAAAAACAATGTCATGTCAGAGATTCTATCCAATTCCAATCCACACCACAGACATACAGTGCCCCATACCGCCCACAGTGCCCCATACAGACTGTATAATGCCACATACCGCCCACACAGTGCCTGTCAGAGATTCTATCCAATTCCAATCCACACCACAGACATACAGTGCCCCATACCGCCCACAGTGCCCCATACAGACTGTATAATGCCCCATACTGCCCACAGTGCCCCATACAGACTGTATAATGCCCCATACCGCCCACACAGTGCCCCATACGTGCCCCATACCGCCCACACAGTGCCCCATACAGCTCACTGTATGTTACTACAGGGGAATATACACTTGTGTCACATGACCTCATCATTTTTTCCCAGCCAGGACAATCACGTACCTGTGATACAGAGGTATGAAGTAGAAATTCGCAATTTGTACTGCTGGCCAAATCTGAGGACAACAAATCAATACAAAAATAAATAATGTAAATGTAAAAAATGGCAACATACATGGAGGAAAGACTGCACTGTACCATACCAGTGAATGGCAACATTTTAGGGACACAGAGCAAATTAGACTGAAATATACAATATCAGCGATTGATTAGGAAAGGGCTGGGGCACTGACCAATACAGAACCCAGGGATTAGACTGGCCTGCCTTGATATTTAGAGGAAACTCAGGGGTGGGGCTAGTAATGGAAAGAGACAATTGTTCTATATAGGAAACTCAGGGGTGGGGCTAGTAAAGGAAAGGGACATTGGACTGTACCATAAAGTAGATGAAGGGGTGTAGTGGGGGAAACATTGGGGAAGGGGAATAGGTTGTTCTATATAGGAAACTCAGGGGTGGGGTGACAGAAAGAAGCAGAGATCAGGCTGTACCATTTAGAAAACAGAGGGTTTGGGTTACACTTACATAGTAATTTGTGATCAAGGCATCCTTGTAATCCTGTAAAACAGAAATGATGACTATCAGACCAGCAGGAAGCATCCACACAGAAAGAAGTCACAACCATTCATAATATAAAATTGTAAAACGCAATTAAAACACCGCCTCCCAGTGGCGCCCTCTAGCCGCCTAGGCTGTATGTAGGTTTAGTGTGCACACTTGGAATGGGCCAAGGAGCGGACATTCAGTATGGGCTGGTCCTGCACACATCAGAATCGGCTGATGAGGGTCGAGGGGTGGTGAAACAATCGGCGTCTGAGTATTAATGGATACACAGGCCTCGGCGCTGTCACAATCCCTCTGTGTACACAATCTGTTTGTTCCAGCAGGCAGTGCAAGGCAAAGCTATGAAATAACTGTAACCCCCAGGGTCACCTGCACACCCCACCATGTTTACCCAACTAATAGCTTCCTACAAGCTGGGCAGGCGTGCGCTCTACTTCTGTCGCTGTGACGCCATTCGGGGTCTCTGGACGCCCTGCGCTATTCCCTCGCTGCAAATGAGACCCCAGAGAGGGCAGCCCTGACGGAAGCACCCAAGAGGGAGAAGGGGGGGGGATTTAACCCATTCTGTACCGCCCCATCAATTTATTCTATGTTATACATTACAAATTGGAAACCAAAGTCTACAGCAGGATGAGGGGTGCTGTGTGGGGCAGAAACAAACTTTGGGGCCCATTTTTACTCGCAGAAATTTCCCCAAAATTGCTAATTTTACAGAACAGTCAGGAAAACAAAAAAGAAAAGACTGAAATTTGTGTGACTTCCCTGATTTCAGGGAGGGATCTGGTTGCATTATCATCAGAAACAGACACCCTGAAAATGTAGAGGCAGTGAACAAAAAATAGGGGGGGGGGGGGACAAAGGAGGGTACACAATGGGCAATAAATCTAGTGAAGGGAGGAGAGGGTGGGGAATTCGGTTGGTAGCACTTATAACAAAAAATTGGGTAATTAAGTGGGGCAAGTACTAATGACAGGCTAACATACCCGGAAACGCACCCCACTGCATTGTAGGAGCAGCTTTGTTCCTGTGGCAAACTTGACAGACTAAAATGCCCCGGCAGGCAGGGTCAGTTTCACCTTCACAAGAACAAAGCAAAAGGGGGTTTTAGTTTGACCCAATATTTAATAACGGTGACTGGATTGGGTCTTGTGATTGTATGATCTGGTTGTCATACTTGTAGCATTCAGTCATGTTTCTCACCCGTTTCAGCTTGTTCCAGATCTCCGCCTTAGACAGTCAGTTCAGGGAGCCCACAATGGTCAGGAAACACCCCAGGAAGCAGGGAGCAAATCCACCCTGGGAAAATAAACAATCTCACAAATCCCGCCTATCATCCCCAGATCACCCCAATCCAACCACACCCTACAGAGACCCCCAACATTCCCACCACACACTACAGAGACCCCCCACCATTCCCACCCGTCACTCCCAGATCACCCCAATCCAACTACACGCTACAGAGAACCCCCCAACCTTTCCACCTGTTAGCCCAAAATCACCCCAATCCAACCACACCCTACAGAGACCCCCAACATTCCCACCAGTCACCCCCAGATCACTCCAATCACACCACATGCTACAGAGACCCTCAACATACCCACTCGTCACTGACAGATCACTCCAGTGTTACACACGCTACAGAGACCCCCAAAAATACCATTTGTCACCCCTAGATAACTCAAATTCCACCACACGATACAGAGACCCTCAACATTCCCACCCGTCGCCCCCAGATCACTCACCTGGTCCAGCAGCATCTTCTTTATGGCTACCGACTTGCTGCTCCCAGGAACCAGACCGTCCAAAACTTTATACCAACCACCAACTACGGGGCCCTGTGAGGAGAAAGGAGGGAACGCAGGGATGCCCGCACTGAAATCTATGTAAAGTCCAACTGATGCCCATAATTTAGACCATGAACATCCAACTCTCACCATATATAATGCCTGAAGCCACCAATCACATTGCATACAATATCTGTTTCCTCCCACTCTGCACATCAAACTCCACACATCATATGTCCGATCATACTCCTTGCACCTTATTTATAACTTTACCATTGCCTGCACTATGCAATTCTCCTCCCACCTCTCCCTGCCCCATATATTTCTGCTCTACTACTCTACCACCACCTGCACCATATATCTCTGCCCTGCTACTTTACCACTCCCTGCACCATGCCCATATCCTCCTACATCCCCCTGCACAATATATATCTGTGCTGTACTACTCTACCACTCCCTGCACTATGCCCATATCCTCCCACCACACCCTGCACCATATAACTGTGCTCTACGATTCAACCACTCCCTGCACCATGCCAGTCTCCTCCTACCAGTCCCTGCACCATGCTACCTCCTCCCACATCTCCCTGCACAATGCCAGTCTCCTCCCACCTCTTCCTGCACTATATATCTCTGCTCGACTACTCTACCACTCCCTGCACCATGCCCATTTGCTCCCACCTCTTTCTGCACCATGCCAGTCTTGTCCCACCTCTCCCTGCACCAAGTATCTTCTCTCCCCCACTCTGTACACCACGTCTGTCCTTTCCCTTTATTTTTGTCTCGGTCTATGATGGAGAGGGTCATATTAAGCCATTATGTTCTTACCACAAAGCAGAATCCAATCCCCATCATCTTCAATGTCCTCTCCACACTGTGACCCTGCAGCCCCCTCCGCTCCACCAACTGCTGGGAAATTACATCTCCAACCCCCACCAGGGAGCCTGGAAGCAAGACAGGATTTGTCAAGGTTCTGCAGGGGAGGGGCTAAGAAACAGCACAAAGATGGGAAGGGAGGGAAACCTTAAACCTGTTGTTAGCCTAAAGAATTCCAGCTAAAGGAAAGGCTGAGTGTTGCTGTTGCCTCCTCCATGCAGTGAGCCTGCACTCTCTGACAGATGGGCGTATTCATCTGTGATCTCTGTAGCTGCACTGTCAAAGAGGGTAGGTGGGTGGAGGTCACCACAGGGTAATGCTAGATCTGGGCCACATAGAAATCACCATCTGACTGCAGGCAATGTAACCTACCTTGTGCCATGGTGAGAGGTAAGTACCAAATACTATACACCTACATTGGGCTTGTCTATAACCATATCCTGGTGACAAATGACTATTGGGCTATGTGGACATGAAGGTAAGTAGATGGAGAGACTTACCTGCAGTGATGATCTGCACTTTCCAGGGGTGAAGGGTAAGTAACCTCTGGTAGCCTCGCCATAGGCCAGCCATGGCACCTACATAGACAGGGGGCATCAGAGCAAGATCTGCAGTACATCCACCAATGGTGACCTAATTACCCGGTTCAGTCCCCTTCCCCCAACATACCTCCACCTACCTCTATGGGTAAACAGCCTCCAGTGGACACCTCAGTGAATCCCACACCATCATCTTCATTGCTCTCCCTTCCCCCTCATATCAGATCCCGACCACCATTACTGGGAGATTAAGGAGTGACAACATGGTGTCCTCTCTAGTAACAGCCCCTATTTAATTCAGTGTTTAACTCAGGAATCTTAAGTCGGGTGGGAAGAAACTGTAGGTGGGTGGCAGCTCCGGTATTGTGACCCAACTCCTCAGTAATCAACAAAAAACATCCAGGTGGTTACTGGAGAATGCAGGGTGGTGCACCCAGCAAAAAGGGGCCCGGGAGGACACTAATTTATAAGGAGGGTATGATCCTCCTTAGCCGGGGTGTGGGTAGATGGCTGAAAGTGTAGGTAGGTTCCATGTGATCCTTCAGGAACCTTTAGAAATATGTGGTCTCACCAGGGAGGATTGTTTGCTTATACATAAAGAGGTGAATA
>NC_092861.1:135218-137553 GCF_032062135.1 Pyxicephalus adspersus
ACATATAGGGGGTCTGTATATAACATATACATATAGGGGGTCTGTATATACCATATACATATAGGGGGTCTGTATATAAAATATACTCTGCTTCTATGGAGAATAGAGATATAAATATAGGGTGTGTGTATATATATAAAAATATATGATGATGATTATATAGTTCGGTCCATAAATATTTGGACAGAGAATTTTTTCTAATTTTGGTTCTGTACATTACGACAATTATTATAAATGAAACAACTCAGATGCTGTTGACCTGCAGACTTTCAGCTTTTATTCAGTGGGATGAACAAAATGAATGCATAAAATGTGAGGAACTAAATCCTTTATTACACAATCACTTCATTTAAATTAATTTGTGGTAATGTACCGAGATCCAAAATGGGAAAGTTGTCTGTCCAAATATTTATGGACGCCACTGTATATCTGGATGATCCTGAAAGCCGATAAGAGACCCTTTGGGGTTAGGAATGAAAAAAACTCAGAAGTCCCTCAAAACAAAATAAATCTACTTACCTTCGATCCGGCAGAGCAGTCAATCGGTCCGGAGGTCTTCCATGGGGTGCCGTTTCGTCCCAGCTCCGCCATCTTTTTCCAGATCCTTCTTCCTATGTCACCTGACCCAGGCGTGAGATCGCCATTGTTTTTCTCTTTTCACTCCTGGGATGGGCCGGCATGCGCAGAAGTTGCACCCAAGACATAGGTTTTCCTGGGCGCTTTGCGCTCCCATTCATTCCGGCCTAGGTGATCCATAGGGGCGGAGCGGCACCTCTAGCCACAGAATTTTTACTTTACATAAAAGGGTTGTCTCCCCTTTAATGACATTTCTGAGTTTAGGGAAGCTTTAATACCAGCTGATTAGATACAAAGCATTTCCTGTGTCCCATCTCAGCCCAACATTCACCCATTGAGGGGAAACCTGGCCACCTAGAACATTCACTGTGATATTATGGCTTTCAGTGTACATTACAAATAGTTATTTTTAAAATATAAGGAGTGTGATCATGTGATGTGACCAAATCATGTGACCACATCGTCCATTTCGGCTTCATGTACCCCTCTGATTGGTCGGCATGGGCTGGCACTGTATAAACCAGCATTTCCTGACCTTTATAACCTGGGGTACCCTGGGAATAAGTTTAAGGTCTCAGGACCCCCTCAGCTCTCACTATATTAATGAGCTGGTCAGTGGGGAGAATGCCACTCTTACAGACAACCAAACAGATCATTTGCGGGTCACAAATTGCATGGAACCCCAAACAACCTCTGGAGGAGTCCTGGCTGGGAAACTCGGAACTACAGAGTACAATGTGACACTCCATTACTTACCCAACTGCTGCCAGAAAGGAAGTGACGTCACCGACCCGTGCAGTGCATTCTGGGAGATGTAGTTCCTGGTCCATTGGGTACCGTGCTGGGAGTCATGTGACATTGAGGAGGCGGGGCATAGTCTTGGCAGATGTGCGCCTGAAGTGCCAGGAAGTGGAAGAGATTTTATATCTGGTTTGTGTGTTGTCACCAGAGATGGGGGAGGGGGGTAAGAAGAAAGCCATAGTGAGGAGGGGCATTAGGGGAACACTAGGGGGTGGAATATTTCATCACACGAAATCTGGAGACACCAACAGGGACATGTATAACCTTACACTGCACAGGAAGTCACCTGATGCACAGCTATGGGGACACAGGAAGTCACCCAATACACAGCTATGGGGACACAGGAAGTCACCAGATTCATAACTATAAGGACACAGGAAGTCATCTGATATACAGCTAGGGGACACAGGAAGTCACCCAATACACAGCTATGGGGACACCGGAAGTCACCTGATATACAGGTATGGGGACATGGGGTCACCTGATATTATTTTTGGTCATATCTTTCTACATTGACCAGAGGCAGAGCTCTGGCCCAAATAATGAATTTCCATGTCTCTGACAGTAGCAGCTTTAATGAGGTTCTCTAACTGATAATCCTGCCAGGGGATCTGTTATTTTACACTTCCTGTAATAGGGTGACAACACATCAGGATGAAGCCCTTTGTACTGAGATCATTCTGGCTGACTGGTGGCCCAGTAATTTTCGGTCAGTACCCCTCCCCCATATTTGCACAGATTACACCGCTCACCAAACATTTCCTAGCACACAGAATAAAGTGATTGTAGGGTATGTGTGATACGCAGATTCCTCATATGGTATTGGTTGTGTTGGATTGGCTCTAGTTAGTGAAATAATAACCTCATAGAATACTAATGAAACATGAAAATTAAGCAATAATAAACTAGATATGCCTACGTATACAGAATGACATTTGTGGAATAATGTCAGTATATT
>NC_092861.1:139601-145828 GCF_032062135.1 Pyxicephalus adspersus
TATCGCAGCATGTTGTATGATGATTGTTGCGTGTCGGTCAATACGAGGATTTTGTATTTTGGGATTTTTCGATCCTTTCTGGATGTTTTATCTGTGGCCCCCGGCCGGTGTTGTCACCTATTCTGGGATCGTTGTATGATTCTGGTTCACAGTACATTGTATTCTATGGGGTGGATAACATTTCACAGGATGAACATTTCCACCTCTGGGTCACTGTGCAGAACTGACTTGGGGCTCCTGGTGGCTAGGGAGGGTCCAGGGGCCCTCATTCCGTGACCTTGTGCTGCCCCCTGCTGTTCTGCTTTGGTGTCACCAGTGATCAATAAATGTCCTAATCCACTTTATTGGAGCCAGCCCCTCCCACCATAGGGCGACACGCACACAGGAGCCGGCCCCTACAAAGCACAGGGCCACGCCCAGACAGCCCAGTGTTCTCCCCGGACCCTTTTAGCTGGGCGCATCACCCGGCCCTATTTAGCAGCCACCCAGGCTGGGGCATGTGCTGAGATATTGGCAGCCATTTTCAGCCCCCCTGGACCAGCGCTCTGCTGTCCTGCAGACATTGGGGTCACCGGGCTAGATCGTTACAATCCAGCTGCCCCCGGTGTATCAGTGTGGGGGATAATTCTGTGTTTTGCCCTTTACTGCAGGGGGCAGTGTTCCTGCACTTTTTGAGATCCTCAGGGGTGGTCCCAGCTGTTACCTCTCCTGGCCCCCAGAGGCTTTTCTTACCATCTGTGAATGATTACCCCCCACAATACAGGGGACACCAGGAAGTGGGGGCACTGAAAACAAAATTTCTGGGGAAAAACACTGCAACCTCACCCACTGCGGGGCGACACAGATACAATGTTACCCCTTCCTGTCCGTGTGCTCACCTACTTCTGTTGGCTGTAGGTGTCCCTCGATGGGGCGTGGCCCTCCTGGTGATGACATCACTCATCCTGTCCTATCTACTGAGATAAAATGCGGTGACATCACAGACTGGGGTATTACTGGGGCCCAGGGTGGGCCACTTCCTGTTGTGTGGTCACCACCTTCCGTACGAGCAGGGGTGTAAAACTAGGACCAGGAGGGGGTGGGGTGACCATTAATTAAAGGGTAATTCTTCCAATAGGGACACCGGTCCTGGTGACAACTAAATGGGAATTTTGTGAAGTTCAGGCCCAACCCACAGAGAGGAGCCCCGGGCCCCATACAACATTTACTATTGGCAATGCTGCAGGGGACACTATAGGGCCACAGGTGACCCCACACTCACACAAGGAGGGGGTTATAGAGGGGACAGTGTCTCACTACTGATTGGCTGTTCTCATACAGCCACTCATGAAGAAACACCACAGGGGCCACAGAAGTCACTGGGAGGCCCCACAGATGCCCCGTTCCCCCTTTTCTGTAAGTCATTACCAATAATAATCCAATGAGCTCTCAAACCCCCAATTGATTGGACTGTTAGAAGGCCGACATGGGGACACTGATAAGGGCCCCCCCAATCAGGCAATGTAATAAGGGTCCCGACAACCTCCCAATTGTAGCCACAACACAGCCAGGGGCCCCACTACTAACCTGTCACTTTAGAGGGGGGAGGGGGTGGCAGATAAACCCCATGAAGGAGACCGGTGTGTGTGATGAATGACAAAGGTCACTCTGACCTACAGAACCTCACCCGCTTCTGCCCTGGAGATACCCCGGCCCAGTAATGACAGCTGTGAGAATCCACCATTCCTATGATCACATGATCAGTGTCATGGCAGTGAAGGGGAACTATGGGCCCTGTGCACACCAATGTGTATGGTAAGTATGGAACGGAGGGGACAACTTGCTGCAGTGGTGACAGGGTCTCTTAAATCTGCAATCCTAGTAATGTACAGGGGCTGTCTGCCATTTTACCTCCAGCTCTAGGATATTCTTGGCCCCACCCCCTCCCACGACAGAGTCCGCCCCTCCACGTTGCACAACACGAGCCAGCCCCTCCCCATTCCATGTCACACAGAGTAGGCCCCTCCCCATTCCACATCACACATAGTAGGCCCCTCCCCCTTCCACAACACAAAGTTGGGGGCGGAGTCATTGTGCTCATTGACTTTATTTAGAAAAACAGAAAACGAGCCATTCCCAAACCTTCACATTATAAAAGATTGATCCCTTCACTGCTCCCCGCCATCTCCATCAGCATTACAAAGCAGCAGAGGGGCCCCATCAATGGATTCTAAGGGGCCCCTCTCCCAGTGATCAGAACACGAGAAGAGTGACAACAAGCGAATGATTTGTACAAATATCCAGCCGTCTCCACCAACAACCGCCATACCTTCATATCAGGGTGGAGCCGACTGGTGGAATATGCACGATGTGATTGGCTGATGCCCGGTGTATCTGGATTGGTCGGTGTGGAGTTTAGCCTTGTTTGGTAACTTACTGCAGCCGTATATTCATTTCCAGGCCAAAGCAATATAGGAATGTCAGATGGGGGGGTGACCCCATTCGGGGGGGGGGGGGGTGACCCCATTCAGGGGAATGAACCATCAGCCAATCCACATAAATCCGTGTATAGAGCAGCGAGAAGCGTTGGCGAGTTACAGGAGAGGGGGCAGTGCATCTAGTTGGGGAATTCTATAGAGTCCAGTAGCTGATCCGGAGCCTGCAGCTCCTCTTTGGTCCCTCAGATCCACATAGGGCCGGTACCCATGGCGGGGGCTCAGTACTTCCCCAGGACTGTGGCCAGCAGTGCCATACGTACAAACATTCCATTCTCAGCCTGGCGGAAGTAGGCAGCCCGGGGGTCCGAGTCCACTTCAAAACTGAGGAAACAGGAAATAGAAATGAGAAATTACCCCAGGGTAATACAAATAGAAAATCAGGTGGAGTCATTGGGCACCTTCCCAACACCCCCTAAACCCCCCTCCATACCCATTTCTAGTTCCTTTAATCCCCCCGAGGTACTATAGCCCCTAAAAACAAACCCCCCTCCTCTACTTCCTTTAATTTCTTCTCCACCCCCAGAACCCTAAACCCTGACCCAGCTAAAATCCAGCAGTTCCTAAAAATGCTTCTTCATACCCCTCCACCCCCGGATTCTACATTCCCTCCCCCAAACCCAACCCCCGGTTTATACAAGCTGCCCTCCACATCCACCCAGAATTCCTATACCCCCCACCCACAAACTCCACTTACAATACCCTCTGCCCCCTCCAGTACCCATAACCCCCCTGCCCAGTCATCCCCATTGCCCTTCCCCTTAGCTCCCATTACCCCTGTTGTGATCCTAACCCCTCCCCCAAGGGCACACATAGGTCACCCTCCTCTAGACTTATGCACAAAGAGGTGGCAATAAGACCAGGTATACCCTCCACCTCTGCTACCCCATTATAGGGTGAAAACAGCAGACATTCACCCCAGAATCAGATATTCACCAATTACCAAATGTCCCAACACGGATCACAACACTCAAGCTTCCATTTCTACCCCCTGACATGTTATGTGTCCGGCAAACTGCATGTTACCCGTGTGCACTACACGTGTTACCCCGGCCTAGCACAGCAGCCTACAGAGTTACCTGATCTCATTCACTCGTGGCATTGGGTGCATAACCACCATCTTCTTCTTAGCCCGGGTCATGATGTGCGGGGTGAGGATAAACTGGCCAAAGCACTGGAAAAAGGGGAGAAAAGGGGTGACCAGAGATAAAACGGCAAAGAGGGGGTCGCCAAGGAGGAAACAGGGCTAGGAGGGGGTCACCCCTCCCCACCCACTGATACCCTTCCCTCCTACCCTCCCTGCACCCCAACACCTCCCTTCTCAGCTTCTCTAGCACCCTCTCTGACCTTCCAGGACCCGCACAGCACCCCTTGCACCATCCCCAGGTGGCCCCTCACCTGCTTAATTCCTTTGGAAGCCACAAAATGGATGATGTTGGAGGGCATCCTCAGGCTGCGCGGGGTGACATACCTCAGATTGATGCGGTATTGGGTGAGGAGACAGGCCAGGGAGTGAACCGTACGGCCGTGCTTCAAATCCCCAACCATGGTGATCTAAGGGAGAGATGATGTGAATGATACACAGGGGGCACAGACACATTCACATTCTGACCCCAGGGTCACCACAAAACTACCCCAGTGCCCACCATTCACCCACATATCACAATCCAACAAATGTAATGCCGTCCTTCCAGGTGACATTTTCCCACCAATCAAATCACCCGACTTCCATACCCAAGGATTGGCTTCATATTCCAGGTACCAAGGCTAAAAGAAATCTACCACAGACAATCCTCATTTCAGCCCAACATTCACTAAGTGGCGTATCTGAAGCTGGGTGAATTCTGGACAGGAGCTTGATGAATGAGATTTGTATGAGGGTGAATATCGGAGTGAATATCATTTGACGATCGTGCACCCGGTGGATTCATCTTTATTCAATCATACTGATAAAAGTTTCATGAATCCATCGGGAGGCACAGAATCCCTGAAGCCCGGGTACTCCCCAATGAAAAGAAGGGGCGGAGACAATGCACAACCTGGACAGCAAGGAGGAGTGAAAGGGCAGATGAAACATCAGGGGGCAATAAAGGGACCACCAAGATAAACCATGCTGGGAACCCAGCAGGGTATTGGGGGTCATCAGATGATCCCCAGCCAGGTGGAAGGGGAACATAAAACTTCTACAGCCGCTGCCCAGTTCCACCCCTAAACCCAAAAAGTAGTCGGCCATTTCTAGAGGTGGGGGCACTGGATATGGAAGGGTTCGGGGGAGGGGTTTGTGGGGGAACTAATTTTAGAGCTTGCAGAGGAGCAAGTAGTGCCACCCCCCCATGTGCCCCCACCCCCAACCTATAACCATATCTTCTCGTATGGTGAATATATCCAGCAGGGCCTGTGTCGGGTGCTCCCCTACCCCATCTCCGGCATTGATGACAGGTTTGCGGCAATGTTTGGCAGCCAGCTGAGGAAAGGACAGACAGGACGGGGTAAGTACAAGGGTAACAAAGGTGGAAGAAGGGTCTCAGTACGAGTGCACCTACCTCCACTGCTCCCGGCTCCGGGTGTCTCACCACCAACACGTCCGAGTAACAGCTCATCGTCTGCACAGAATCTGCCAAGGACTCCCCCTTCTGGGAGGACGATGTCGTCTCAGAGAAAGTGAGCACAGACCCGCCAAGACGCTGCATGGCCGCCGCAAAGGAACTGCTGGTCCGTGTACTGGCCTCAAAAAACATGGAGGCCATGACTTTACCCTGGAGACAGGGGTGAGAGGGACCCAACATTATTGTTAGCCTTATCTAGGAGGGGCAGATTTCTGCTTTTATTTCTAATGCCCCCCTTGCTGCATGCTAATGGACCCCACTGGAGGCACCCTGTGGTATCCGGCACCAAGACAGCAGAGGATCCTTTAGTGAATCGGTTATATTGATCTATATGTATATAGGTGCACACAGCGCCCCCTGGATGTCACACAAGAACATCGGGGGGGCCCTTCATGGACCGTGGTTACCTTCAGCAGATCCACACTGCGCTCCTTCTGCACCAACATCCGCAGGGAATGCGCCACATTGAACAGGTGAGACATCTGGAAGAGACAGGAAGCACAAAATGAACACTACGCCATCATCTGTCACCTGATACCATCCAATCATTTCACACAATTCAGCCATGTATAAAGTGGACCTGTCTTTACCTGTGCCATGCTTGGTATATGGGGCCCATCCAAGAATATACAGCAAGTTACTGCAATGTAATGCTCCTAGGGGGTGGAGCTTTACACCTAGCAAGCACCGATTGGTTCATACAGCTGCATCATTGGGGACTCACCTGGTCCTTGCTGAACTGTCTGACGGACAGGATGTGTTGCCCGATGAGCGGGTGAAGAAGGGGCGAGGTCTGCACATGGGGGATACTCTGCATGGTCTGGGGTGACAGGATGCGGGGGAGGGGCGGTGGGTAGGGATAGCCGTCCTGAATAGACGATAGTTCTGAAGAAACAAAAAGAAAGTCAGCGCCCCCTGCTGGTACAGATTCTAATCATGGTACTAATCAGGTGACCCAGTACTGACCCGTCTCGGAGGTTTTCTTGACTCGGTCTTTCAGCAGTTCCTCAGCTGCGGACATAACTCACAGGAAAGTCAGTGATACGTGAACATAGAAAAGGAATTATCAAATAAGAGAAAGACGGGGGATCGGAGTGGCTCTATTGGGGGATACAGAGAACATCAGAGCAACTATAGTAAAGTATAA
>NC_092861.1:146536-156773 GCF_032062135.1 Pyxicephalus adspersus
TTAATGTACAGCGCTGCGTAATATGTTGGCGCTATATAAATCCTGTTTAATAATAATAAAGAGGTAAACCTTCATGAAGCCATTTATATTTCTCTAATCGTATGAATAGATCGCCAGGAATGTTCCGTAACGTTCTGTAACATTTCGAGTTTATTGGGAATATGTTCCCGGACCCGTATAATGGGATCTTTGTGATATTCACGTCAATGAATGTATTGTATCCATCTTTATTATTGGATTGCATTGTTATATGATGATTTATACATTTGTCAATGCTTTCTTATACTTTTGTATCCCCTGATGAAGCCCATTGGCGAAACGCGTCGGGACGAGACTGAGCATGCTCACTCGCTCAGGCAGCCGATTGCCTGGTACCGGAGGGGGCCCCCGCTGTGTTATTACGCTCATTTCTTTATTTTGTTCTTGATCTATTGCACTTTATGTCACTCCCCACGTTAGCGGCAGCATACTCGCGTGTGCCAAATATATACCGCTAACCTTTGCCACTCAAACCCTTCTCTTTCACTTTGATATTTCCTTGTATTTGATGGGTTGGCGACATTCATACAAATTCAATAGGCGGGGGTCACATCTCTCGATATTTACCTTAACATAAAAAAGGAAACCTGCCAAGCTCTGCATCCCCCATAGCTGGGAAGGGACAAATCTGTACAAGGGCCCCGCCGAAACCCCCATGTCACTGCTGTCATGAAGACAGGAAAAAGAGCGCCACCCACTGTTCAGGCTGAGGTACACAACATGGAGGTCAGCACTGCAGGTTCCGTGGGGGAGGAGTCTGGAGACAGAACTAATCCACCAATGACAGAGCTTGGCAAACCTCCAGCAGCCACACCCACCTCCAGAGATTAGGAAAGGTTCTGGCGACATTCAGCGGCACAAAGATACTCGAGGAACATAAGAGGAAATTAACGCGGTCCGGGAACCAATGGCAAGTGCCACACCCTGCACCATTCTGTCGTCTGATTGGTCACCCACCTACATGCCGCTGAATCTCGCCAACAGATACAATCAGGATGAATTACAGAAATATTTAGGAGTCTGGGGGCGGAGTCACCACTGAATAAATTAGGCCGCCATTATACCAACTAGAGGTTCCAATCCTGAGATCACCAGGAAGCACGTCATGTGACTGGCCGCCATTTCCCCAGCAGAGAGCCCGGCCCCCACCCTGACCCCCCCCCCCATTACAAAGGATCATCATGATTTCAGTCAGTGAATTTTACAGATTGATGAACGTTACCCATCTTCACCGCATTCCCCCCGCGCTGAGTGACCGACATCCTCCGCCGTACTGGACACCACAATGAAAAGTTAGTAGGCTGGACATAGCGCCCCCTACCTACCATAACACTGCATTGCTATATGGGACCCTGAGCCCTGCACCAGAACTGCGCAGACACTCCGCAACTAATGGGAGGAGCCTGGGGGGAGGGGATTACAGCAATGCTTTATCCAACTGCTGGGGGAAGGAACTTTTAAGGCAGCCAATGGCAACTCCTTACTGGCCATATTAAACTACAATGATCACAAAGGATTCAGGGCCCCCCCATTGAGGGCCACAAAAGATTCCAGGTCCCCCATCAAGGCCCACATATGATAAGGACCCCCATTAAGGCCCACAAAGGATTTATCTACATTGAACTCTTTGGGCCCCCAAGATATAAAATCTTTGCTCTTCATTCTTATTGAACTTTCCCTCCCGGGCCTTGGCACACATAGTGGGTGCAGCCCCCCGGGGTCATAACCCCAACCATTACAGCTTTTTACCTACAGGGAACGCTGCCCCTAGTGGGCTGTAATAGTCTGCCTGTAACACCTTCTCCTCATGCATTACCTGGCAGGCCAGGGTCAGACGAGCGGTGGATTCGTGGTGGCAGATGGAAGCGGGCATCGCCAGCAGCGGTGGTCCTCCGAGGACTGGGGGCCCGGCTCCGAATGGCATCACTCTGAACAGTCACATGACGATGGCGTTCCGGAGTCTAAAATGAAACCATCATCATGGAAAGTCACCATATCAGAATGGATAGAGATGATCCTCCTAAACATTGCACCATTGCGGGGACTGACCTTAAGGACTTCTTTAGTCTGGGTGGGGAGAGGCAGAGGAGCCAATGGAGCCGTCCATTTCCTGACATCCTGACCATACCCAGCCGGCACCAGGACCTAGGAAACGGGAAGATCGGTGGGTTCATGGGAGACTTCAACACATCACAGATAGGTGGCTAGCTTGAGGACTTACCTGACCATCAATGTACGCAACTTCACCCCGAAGAACAACCCTACGCACGGCTCCCTTCACCCTCAAACCCTCAAATGGGGTCCACTTAGATTTGGTGAATTTCATCGATTGTGGGACAACCCACTCGTGTTCCAAATCCACCTGGAAAGAAACCAGACGTTGGCATGAAAGAGGGGGGGAAGGGAGAGAGGAAGGGAGAGAGGCCGAGAGTGGACAGCAGAGGGGCATTGTGGGAAGACCGGTCACTTACCTCCACATATGTATTTTCCTGCACCGGCAGAGAGAAGATTTTGCGCGGGTTGTCATACAGACGTTTGATGATGTCATCAATGGTCAGCCGACCTTCACTAACAGCGGTGAGCAGTAAGGGGAGCATGGTCTCCAGGCCGGGATACCCAGGGGGAGGGTTTGGGCTTTCCTTTTCCTCCACACTGTGCGGGGCTGTGGGGGAGGGGATTATCAATGTTTATTGGGAGATTTGTGATCGTGAAAACAACAAACCCGACGCTTCCTGAAATCTGCCCACTTCCTGTGACAACAAAGTGCCTGACTGAAGTCTGGGGTCACCGGCTTTATCACACATCAACCTGCAGACATTGTCCAATCATACGCTGGCAGAACCTCACAACTATTACCGTGGTCCGTGGCAAAGCAGTCAATGATGTCCAGGTTGTCCCACAAGGCCTGCATGTCCGCTCGGGTCCCCAGCATGGGTCTGACTTGCCCTTTCTCATTTCCCAGTCGCTCCAGGTCCTCCAGACACAGGAAGAGGTGGTGAGGGGCCACTTCACAGGTCACATTAATTCCTTTCTGCTTTGCAGCTTTAATGATCAGAATCTAAGAATGCAGAGTGACAGAGTATGTGGGCATCTGATGGCATAGATAGGGGACTTACCTCTGCCCCCCTCCTCGTGGCCACTTACCTCTACCACCCCCACCCCACCACCTCGGGCCACCTACCTCTACCCCTCATGGCCACTTACCTCCTCCTTCTTGGCCACATGGCAGATGTGAACTGAACGCTTGTATAGCTGAGCCACCATTAGAATTGCTGCAACCGTCTGGTTCTCTGCGTGAGCCACAATTGGCAGGTGGGACGGCCACTTCTCAAAGTGCTGCAAAAGGTAATGAAAGAGGTTTAGGTGCCGCCCAGAACCCAATAACCCCGGGGGGGTCCCAAGATGTCACCCCAAACAGAGGAGGCCTCAGAGTGCAGATTCAATGGCAGTAATAATTTCCCACCAGGGAATGTTTGGGTGAATGTCAGATTTCCTGTTTTATATTTAGAGCTCTATCATTTTCTGTGAATGTCTTTAGGACAAGCGGGGACAATAAAACCTGACAGAATTTCATTTATAGAGCCGGAGATTTGATTTTGAACAGTTCTAGGATTGGTGTCGGGCACTGAACACAAAATCCACAACTCAGAGGACAGCAGGATTCTGCCCATCTGGGACCCCAAAGACCCCCCAAAGGGTTCCTCAGACTGGGGCAATACTGAAAGGGGAGAGCAGCACTCACCTCCATCCACAGAGAGACATTGTCCATCTTCAGCTGCGAGTAAGTGTCATTCAGATACATCTTCAGCCCGGCTGCTGCACTGGCAATAGAGGAGAGGGATGCGGCATTCTCAGAACTGGCACCCAGGAAGAGGGCATAGTCACAGCGGGCACCGGCCTCTGCTAGCTGTGATTGGAAGATTGTGAGGAATCAGAGGGAGGAGTGGCAAAGTGTGACACTATAGTATCAAAGTGTGTGACTTACCTTCTGTGCCAGGGAAAAGGTGGCAGCATCGGTGATGGCTGGATTGGTGTTTGGCATGGCACACACCATAGTGACCCCTCCTGCCAGTGCTGCTGCCGTGCCAGTGGAGAAATCTTCTTTATGTGTGGCACCAGGTTCTCGCAGATGTACATGGACGTCAATGAGACCTGAGGAGATGAGAAGCAGAAATGATATAAGGACACGGAACGTGGTCATCGTTAGGAATATTCCTCATGTATGTAAATCCCGATCCCAAGATGGGATATTGTCATTTTCCCAACAGCAGATTCTTTATATATTTACAGATTGCTCAATTCATTCTTACCCTTAGGTCTTCTGATTCCACTCTTCCCTCTATTCTTCCCTCCTTCCTATGTTCGTTATTGAGCAAGGGACTTTTAGGAATTGGACCCATCGGTCTGGTCCCAGATTTGGGGTTCCCTTGCTTTAAGGTGCTTTCTATAGGTGGTATATGGTACCTACTCGTCCTGAACGATCTCCCCTCCGTTTCCCAATTGGGTCATTTTTACATGTCTGGTGGCTCATGGTTCTGGACGAAGGTTGAAAATCTACTTACATAACTTAATGCCAATTCCGAGAGATTCCCTGAACGCAGATCACCGCAGATCTACTTCTTCATCCACAGCCCAGTCTCATGCGACATTTCCTAACAGCTGCTAAAGTATTGCTGGTGCCTGGCTGTCCCCCGTATCGAGCTATCCTGGGAGACGAGTCTCCTCTATGAAACGTCTTGGCTATCAGATACTATGACTGGCTACCATAGATTATGAAAATCCTCCCCTCTTCATTCCATTGTTCCCCTTCTGTGTTCCAAAGGTTTTATCCTGCATGTAGGGAGTTTTCCTTACAATAATATATATCAATGCTCAATATATTTCTAGTTACTTTGTGTGATTCCCTCGTTTTGTTTCGGTCTTGTAAATTCAATAAGAAATTATTCCGAAAAAGAAATATTCCAGATTACCTGGAGTACAATAACAACGCCCGGCAATACCACAATGACCCCCTTCCCCTCACCTGGCAGACGGATAAATTTCTGGGAGGTCATACAGTCCACGTGGGTCTTTACAGGGGGGGCGGCGCCAATCTGACGCAAAGCCTAGAACAGAACATTCAGAATCGGCATTAAAGAATAAAATTCAGGTAACGTACAGAAAGAAACCAACAAAGAAAATCTCGCTGTTTGTAGCCTCAACAATCTGATTTTATGAAGGAAGATATAATAAGATCTGTAATAAACACACAGAGCAATCCACGTCTGCCATGTACGGCTCCTCCCCAGCAGTCTCAGGGCCCGAGATCAGAGGGCTTCCCATTGTTTGCTGTTATAGGACCCGAAGCCCCACAACGCCATTATCTCCATTTCAGGATCTTGTATTAGAATGTGGAGGTCATCAGATCTCTATGTTCAGCAACTACTTCCGGGTACGTCAGATCCCCATTATCAGCGACTACTTCCGGGTACGTCAGATCTCTTAGCGGCTACTTCCAGGTACGTCAGATCTCCATTATCAGCGGCTACTTCCGGGTAAGCGGCTACTTCCGGGTACGTCAGATCTCTATTATCAGTGGCTACTTCCGGGTACGTCAGATCTCTATTATCAGTGGCCACTTCCGGGTACGTCGGATCTCTATTATCAGCGGCCACTTCCGGGTACGTCGGATCTCTATTATCAGCGGCCACTTCCGGGTACGTCAGATTTCCAGCCAACGCTCATTCCACCCTGTGGTAGTTATTAAGGTGCCGGAACCTGGACCCACACAGCACAATTCAGACATTTTAGATGCTACATGGAACATGGCGCCCCCTACAGACAAGGAGGGAATTGCTGTACATGCCCTCTGCATTGCTCACCTCTACAAATAGTTTGGTGCACTTGATATCAATAATTAGTGGGACAGAATAGTCCACGGCCAATCGGCGGGTCCGGTACCCGCGTGTGACGAAGGAGGACAGCCGGCGGCCCCCCGAGTTTCTCATGGACAGATTGATGACCAAATCAAAGTGGTTCTCAGACAGATGATCCATGATGCTCCTCTGCTTCTCTTTCATAGGTCCATCGCTGTCCGGATCCTCGAAGACCCAATCCATGGCCTTTATCTGTAAGACAGTGGCAGCCATTAGCACTGATGGGGACACAAACCGTGACCCAATGGTGACGTGGGCTCACCTTGATTCCGTGCTCTGTATAGAAGTCGGCTGTGCCAAGGCTGGCGTATAGGCTATACCCGAGGGTCTCCAGGGTACGCACCGTGGGCAGAAGCTCGCTCTTATTCTGTAAAGGAGAAAGAGGGAAAACGTTGCCATAATGAGCGGAACCCGGGAAATGTTTACTGTGAGAATAATCACAAAAATCCCAACCAATCGGGAAACAGAACCACCCCAGTGCCAGATACAAGTGGGCCGGGGTAACGCTTCCCTGGAAAGGGAATTCTGGGTAAATATTCTGTACGTGACAAGAACCTTAGTAAGGGGGGGTTGTATGACACTGGGAGTGGAGGGCCACGGAAGCATTGTGAAGAATATAAAGTGCTCAGGGGTGGAAGTCACCGATATCACATTAAATGGAAATAAAAGTCTCCCCAAAGGTAACTCGGACCCAGAACAACCACAAGGCCAAAAGGACAATCAGCACCAGAAATCCCTTTTTACAGACTGACGAGAACCTCCCTGAGGGAACCCATCTGATTTTCCATTTAGTAATGGGCCCCGGACCCCCCCACACCCTTACTTTGTAGCTGCCAATAGTCAGCAGGATGTTGTGCTGGGGAATCTTGAAGCCGGTACTCAGCATGGCCTTCAGATAGGCTTCATATCGGTTCTCCCCGAAGCAGGCCACCTCCCCTGTGCTGGTCATCTCCACACCGAGGACCACATCTGCTCCGGCCAGACGGGAGAAGGAAAACTGAGGCACCTTGAATGGAGAGGCCACAGATAACACACACTACATACCACAGGAATAATCAGAAGGACAGGAGGTCATACAAACCTTCACACCAACCACTCCTGTCCCCGTCATTACTCCAACCGGCTCCACTTCCTCTCCCATGATCACCTGCGTGGCCAGTGCCACCATATCCACCCCCAAAGTCTTGGAGACAAAGGGAAAGGAGCGGGAGACTCGAACGTTGCACTCTATGACTTTCAGCTGATCATCCTGCGGAGGAGACGAGAAGGAGAATATTAGGGGGGGGGGGGAATCAAAGAGACACCCCATGTGTGGGAGGAGATGGAAGCCCTGAGCTCATCCAAGCACCTTGGGAATCCAAACAATGGGCTACGGGTTTACATGGTTTGCCAGACACTGCCCCAATAGGCCCCATTATTTCTTGTGACAGGTTCTCTTTAATAAACAGAAATGACTCCTCATAATGGACACGTGGATGGACGGGCCCTGGATGGACGGGCCGTGGATGGACGGGCCGTGGATGGACGCGCCGTGGATGGACGCGCCGTGGATGGACGCTTACCTTGGCAATAAGCTGCAGGTTGAATGGCCCAGTCACCTGCAGCTCCAGCCCCACCGAGTGCACAATGGTTTTGATCCTCTCCAGGGTTTTGGGGGTAATGTCCTGAGCGGGGGTGACCAGTGTAGCATCTCCAGAATGGACTCCGGCATTCTCAACATGTTCAGAAATAGCGATGGCCACCACCACCCCATCACAGGCCACAGCATCCACATCTATCTCCTGCAAAGAACACAACATTACATAAATGGTGGAGTTCCTGTAATCAGAGACTCAGCACAGAAATATTACATTCATCTGGGGGATACCCTTAGACGTCTCCGGATGCTATGTGTACATTGCAGCACCCGAGGGGTACCCTGCCTTTAGACGTCTCCGGGTGCCATGTGTACATTGCAGCATCACTTCCCAGATCGCCATGTTAGATGGGGAGCAGACTGACCTTGGCTTCCTGGATGAATTTGGAGATGACCACGGGATATTCTTTGGACACCGCCACGGCGGTGCTCAGCACTTTCTCCAGATCTTCTTCTGAATAGGCCACGTTCATGGCTGCCCCACTCAGAACGTAGGATGGGCGCACCACGCAGGGGAACCCCACCGAGGTACAGAACTGCACGGCAGACTGGAGAGAGGGGCAAATAGAAGCATGAGAGAGGGGGCAACAGAGGGGGCACCTGAAAGCTTTGCACCAACATGCAGCAGGTGTGGCGGTGGGTTAGTATGGGGGAGGGGTACAAACGTTATACAGAGAATACTCCATTTAATTCATGCTTTCAGTATAATATATAATAACTCGAGCATTAATCTGCTGCTGCTAATAGCCATCACCACACACCCCCTTATCCCCCCCGCCCCACAGATTTCATTATGGAGAATGGTAAATCTTATGTGAAAGTTCCAAGCTCCTGATTCTATGTACAGTGAATATGCCTGGGTTGGAGTGAATGTGTATGCAGGATTTGGTTCAAACCTTTATGCAACAATAAAATAAAGCCAATGATCAGACACCCAAACCAATGCCCTCTCTATGTGGCCGATATAATCTCAGCAGCGGTAAATCAAGCAGATGATTGCGAGATGTGTGTGTGCCCCCTAGTGTCTTATCATTGGAATTACACCGTGCAGTAACACTGCATGCTATCCCCTTCTATTAGTCTTCCCTTATTGGTCAGGGCAGGACCCCAATACCTCCATATCAGACAGCTCCTTCCACTGTGGTTGGCTGATCCCGATGGTATCCAGCATACGGGAGAACTTAAAGCGGTTCTCTGCAGAGTCGATGGCTTCCGGCTAGGTGCCCAGGACGCGGCATTGCTGGCGGTGTAGGGACATGGCGATGTTGTTGGGAAGTTGCCCCCCCATCGACAGAATGATCCCCTCTGGGTTCTCCAGCTCATAGATGTCCATCACCACCTGGGGGAGGAGATAAGAGGAGTCACTGATGGGGTAACAATCTGCCATTAAATTTACCTGTGGCCCCCCGAGGGTCTTTTGTGTCCCTGCTGACCAGGAGGGCACTTGGAGCCCCAGCTAGAAATCTACTGCAATAAACCTAATAAATCTGAGGATAAAAAAAACAGCGGAGTCTGGATCCGCCCCTCTGCCTTCTCATTGGTTACCTATGTCACCCATCATATTAATGGACCTATGGGGCAGGACAGGGGGAGGAGCCAAGATAACACATCACATTTTTAGGGCATGACAGGGGGAGGAGCCAAGGTCAGCCATCACATTTTTAGGGCAGGACAGGGGGAGGAGCCAAGATAACCCATCACATTTTTAGGGCATGTCAGGGGGTGGAGCAAAATCAGAACTTATATTTAGGATTTCCACAAAACAGAAAAGGAAACTTTATAACTTGTAATGGTGGCTCCGGGTCCTCAGTCTTAGACCGGTGGTGCCCATTGCGGACTGGCACTCACCTCGAAGGAGATCTCATCAAAGTACAGTCTGTTGCACATGTCATAGTCGGTGCTGACCGTCTCCGGGTTATAATTCACCATAATCGTCTTAAAGCCCATCTGAGAAAAACAGAATAAACGGGTTTAAACCGAGGGAAAACAAACATCATACTACTGGCAATCCCGCCAGTAAGTCACTTCCTGTTTTGGACTAACAGATGACAAAACATAGGAGGAGGGGTTCTGTCGTTCAAAGAACTGAATACAAAATGTTTGGGGGGAGGGGGATCCTCTCAGGCCCTCTATGACCGCAGAATAGAGCAGAGCTGAGGTTGTCACACGGACAGGAAGTCACAGAATGTATGTGACACATAAAATACAACTTTCATATACCTAGAATAAAAAAAAGATGTCTGGAGCTGGGTGGATAACAGGGGGTGGGACCTCACTCACATGCCCCGCCCTAGAGGAGCAGTCCACAAATTGCAGGCACCTCCCTACTCACCTTGCGCAGTTCCTGGATACAGCCCACCGCACACCAATCAAACTCCACACTGCTGCCGATGCGATAAACTCCAGAGCCAATCACCATGACGTGCGGCTCCTGGAATTGCAGGTCGTGCTCTGTGCCATTGTAGGTCAGGTACAGGTAATTGGTCTGTGCCGGCCACTCAGCAGCCACCGTGTCAATCTGCTTCACCACCGGCAAGATCTGCCACTCCTGGCGTAACTTCCGGACCGCCAGCTCCGTGCTGCAAATGGGGAAGACACCCCGGGTTACACCCCCTCAATCTCCATACCCAACCAACATACAGCAAAT
>NC_092861.1:156938-161024 GCF_032062135.1 Pyxicephalus adspersus
GACACGGGACACCAGAGAGGGGGGTATAATACCTCTTCTATTACATGGAACGGGGGGGGAGGGGGGAGACAGGACACCAGAGGAGGAAGGGGGATATATTACCTCTTCTATTACAGGGAACGGGGGGGCACAATAACTCTTCTATTACAGGGAATTTATAGCGCTTCAATTGATCAGAAAAGCCTGGCCGGGTGACATTTTGGAATTGGGGTCATCTTCTGTTCTAGTGGTCACAGACAATTGGAAAGGAATATGGGGGTTTGCAGTTCTCACCTCTGCACAGCCATCGCCACCTGTTTGTCAGAGAAGCCCAGCTGCTTGGCGCGGAGCAGGACATCCCGGGTCATGGTGGTCTTGTACTGGCAGGACTCCAGCGTGGACACGTGGTCAGTAATATTCTTCATCTTGTGGAGGAACCAGCGGTCGATCTTGGTCAGCTCATAGAGGCGTTCAATGGTGTAGCCGGCTCGCAGTGCTGCCGCCAGTACAAATATGCGTTTATCTGTGGGGGTCTCCAGCTCCTGAAGGACAAAGGGGACAGTGATAAAACCACCAATGCCAACACGACATGAAAGTCTCACATGACCACGCTTACCTCATCAGACGCAGACTTCACCGTGTGGTCAAAGCCCACACAGTTTTCATCCACCATTCGCAGTGCTTTTTGGAAAGCCTCCTCAAAGTTCCGTCCCACCGACATGACTTCACCTGAAAGGAGCGTGACATATTAATGTAGACCATGCTGGGGCATTATGGCTGAACCTCCTTCTAAATATACCTGGCTCATCCTTTGTCCCCCCACAGGGGGCTCAATGAAAGGCCGAGGACCAGAAAAGAAGTCTTTGTAAAGGGCCCAGGTGAAAGGGTGGCCTTTGTAGGTGGATTCATCTCTCTCGATGTGATGCCAAATGCCACACAGAAGGGGCGAGATCTGCAATGATCCACCATGATGGAGCCCGCCATGATGAAGTCACCCCACCCCATGTACTCACCCACACTTTTCATGGAGCTGCCAATCTTGGTGCTGACTCGCAGGAATTTACTAAGATCCCAACGGGGAACCTTCACCACGCAGTAGTCTAAGCTGGGCTCAAAGTTGGCTGTGGTAGAGTTGGTGACGGAGTTCCTAGTGGGCAAGAGATAGAAACAAAAATGTACGATCTTCAGGGTCCGACCATCTGAAAATGTCTGCGACTTCTAAAGCCAGACAATCTGAACTAGGAATACGCGCAGATGCCTCCCTCCACCTCTCGTACATGGGCATTGCTCATGAGAAAAGCATATTGAGGTCATGTGGTGAATGGACAGCCACAATAATACAACAAGAATGCTGAAGAGCCAACAATGTACCTTAGTACTGGCAGAGGGATCCCTAATGACAGCTTGGCTGCCACGTATGCCAGGGGGTATCCGGTGGCTTTGCTTGCCAGAGCAGAGCTGCGGGAGAGCCGTGCATTCACCTCAATGATGTAATACTGCAGAGAGAGGAATATAAACAGTTGACACGTTGAATAAAGATTCAACCAATGTATTGCACATGGAGCTGGGAGCCTACAGAGTGCTACAGAACACCAGCCCTGATCAATTCACAGAGCCCCCCCCACAATGCTATCCAAACCACCCTATCACATCCCTAGATTCAGCTCCGTGGCCCCATGTTACAGTGAGAGAAAGTTGTAGCTGGTTTAAGTGACATGCACACCCTGTGTCCCTCACCACACAATATGGGTCATCCCAGCTCCGGGTACACAGACACATCCACCTATCACTGGCCACCGATCCTTTACCTGTTCAGACTGCGGGTTCAGCGCATACTGGATGTTACACTCTCCCACGATGCCCAGGTGCTGGATCACCTTGATGGCCGTGTTGCGAAGCATATTGTACTCGTGGTCATTTAGTGTCTGGCTGGGTGCCACCACAATGGACTCCCCAGTATGGATACCCAGAGGGTCCACATTCTCCATGTTACACACCTAAAAGCCAAAGGGACAACCTGAAGACCGACCAATCCAAACACTCGCCATCAGCTTGTACCCGGAGTGAGTCTACTTACCGTCACACAGTTATTATAGGCGTCTCTCACCACCTCATATTCAATCTCCTTCCACCCCTTGAGTGATTTGTCCACAAGGACCTGAGTTGTGTGGGCGAACGCCTGGCACACCAGGGACGTCAGCTCTTCTTTTGTGTTGGCAAAGCCTGAGCCCAAACCCCCCAGCGCATAGGCTGAGCGCACCAGGACCGGGTACCCCAGACGATCTGCAGCAGCCTGAGCCTGAGAGGAGAAAGGAATCACCACACAAATTCAGACACAAGTAAAAAGTTAGATATCAGATGTGTCACCGGGCCATATTCACCATATGAACCCAAAACGGGGCAATGACCTTCCATCACTTTTACCTGCTCCAAAGAGAAGGCCGCCTCACTTGGTGCCACGTGCTCTCCAATCTCTTCCATCTTCTCCACAAAGATCTTCCGGTCTTCTGTCATCTCAATGGACTTTACCGGGGTGCCTAGAACACGCACATTGTACTTCTCCAACACTCCACGTTTGGTAAGCTCCACACCACAGTTCAGAGCCGTCTGTCCACCAAAGGTCAGGAGAATACCATCTGGCCTTTCATTCTTTATCACCTGTAATAGGAAGGGGGCCAGTCAACAGAGATCATGGGAAACTTCACCGATACTCTGCGCTCTGACTACACCCACCTGGGTCACGTACTCTGCTGTGATTGGCAAAAAGTACACCTTATCCGCCAACCCCTTGGAGGTCTGCACCGTGGCAATGTTGGAGTTAATCAGCACCGTCTGGATGTTCTCTTCTTTTAGCGCTTTAATGGCCTAGAAATGGAAAGATGGGAGGTAGGAGGCTGTCAGGCCACGGAAATAACCAAAATGGTTTAGAGGCACTACGGTAAAAATAGCAATGGTGGCCTCCAGAAAAGGGTTGGGGACATGTTACCTGGGATCCCGAGTAGTCAAACTCTCCGGCCTGGCCAATGGAGAGCCCCCCAGAGCCCAGGATCAGCACTTTATGTGGTCTACAGGCCATTAACTCTGACACGTTAGGACAGTCCTTGTATGTGAGGAGATCATTCAGCCGCTGCTTCACTAGAGGGAGAGAAGAAGATGGCAAAGCTGTAAACCTATTGACTTCCCACCCGCTAGGACACGTCATGGTGGGCACTCACCTGTGACTCCTCCCACTTTACCAGCCTTCATCTCCCGCACAGTGTCCAAAAAGACATCAAAAAGACACACCAGGTCCATGGGCCCAGCACGGTGCTCAGGGTGAAACTGAACACTGAAAAGCAAAATCAAAAGATCACTCAGGAGAGACTGCTACGAAGCCACGAGAAATGCCAAGCAAGACGTTTCACCCACCTGAAGAACGGTTTAACGTCATGAACTATGCCCTCGTTGGACTCGTCATTTGCGTTGGTGAAGAGGGGTGACCAGCCCTCTGGTAAGGTTTTGGGATCCACGGCATAACCATGATTCTGAGAAGTGATGAAGCATCTCTGGGAACCCTCGTGGACACATGGTTGGTTGTGGCCACGGTTCCCATACCTGCGTTCAATAACAGATTCTTACTGTCTATGGATGTCAGAGAGCACCAAATATTTCACCCCATACCTACAGTCCAAAGACATCTAGGACCACCCAAAAAAAGCCTTCACCTACAGTCCAACAAGAACCACCCAATGCCCACCCCCCTGCGCTTCTTACATCCCAACATTCCACAGACATAAGAGACCCCCGAATACATCTTCACATGCTAACATTCTATAGACATAAGAGCCCCCCTCCCCCCCAATATCAGGGACCACCTAATACCACCTTGTTACAGCCTCACAGTCCAATATCAGAGACCCCCCAGTATATCTTCACATGCTAACATTCTATAGACATAAGAGACCGCCAAATAGAGACCACCCAATATACAGTTAGGTCCATAAATATTTGGACAGACAACTTTTTTCTAATTTCAGTTCTGTACATTACCACAATTATTATAAATGAAACAACTCAGATTGACCTGCAGACTTTCAGCTTTAATTCAGTGGGTTGAACAAAAAGATT
>NC_092861.1:162246-163526 GCF_032062135.1 Pyxicephalus adspersus
GAAGGAATTGCCCACACCGGCCCATGAAATAACCTTTGTGTCAATAGTCCAAGGGTTCCAGGTGCTAGGAATTAGTTTGTGCCTCTAAAGTCAGACTAAGTGACCCAAATAAAAAGTCTTTAATCTGTAGAGGAGACATTCTTCCCACTGATGGTTCTCCCCATCTTCACATAGTTCTCCCCAGCCCCCATTTAATGGGCGGAGCGCCCAGCTGCCATGATAAGAGCCGGGTGGGGGGGGGGGGATCAGCACAGCTAGGATGAGATGGGAACACAGGCTGACCCCTCCCCTATTCTATAGCTGTGCTGAGTCTTCTATTGGAAAGCTGCCTGTAAATGTCTCCGCCCAGTGGGCGTGTGTTATGACATCATCTGAGCAATGCGATAGCTGTGTGTGTGAATGCTGCATGTCACATTCTGCAGCCGTGCAGCTCTGTGTACAAACCTTCATATTTCCCAAGCCGTATATCATAATGACTGGAAATTTTCTGGGTGCACAGGAGACCCTCATACCTAATCAACCCCCAGATTGTAAGAATTTATTGATATTGGGATCAGAATTGTAAAAACTTGTGAAAATTACAGCACTAGTGTTGCTGTTTCAAAAGCAAGTGTGTCTAGGAGTTCCTAATTTCAAAACAAAATGGGGACCCCTGGGGGCCCCTTCAATTGAAATGAGCATTGGAATGGGGCCCATAAATTGATACCTACCTGTCTCAAATCAAAAAACTGTCATACTTTGTTATCCTGTCTGCTTCTCTTCTTTGAGCCCCAATTTCCCTAAAATGGTGGGGGGTACAAAACCAAAATTGTAGGTGCAGTGGGGGGGGGGGGCGCCCTGTTACACATTACTGTCTACTTCTAACACTTCATCCTCAATCTCTAGAATGGGGAGGTGTAAGAAACAAAAAATGTGTGGGGAATGGTATCATTGGAACATAAAAAACTCTGCCAATCAAAAAAAAAAAATTGTGGTTCACGTACTGATAGGTTACAATCGTGTAAAGGGGGAGCCTGTTTTGATGGACAGAGTTTATGTTGTAATGATGCCATAGAGGCCACCCAGTGATGACTTCACCCATCCTCACCACCCACACCCACACCAGACAATGCCATAGAGACCACCCAGTGATTGCTCTACCTATCCTCACCCCCCATAGACCAGACAATGCCATAGAGGCCACCCAGTGATAGCTCTACCTATCCTCACCACCCATAGACCCGACAATGCCATAGAGACCACCCAGTGATAGCTCTACCTATCCTCACCACCCATAGACC
>NC_092861.1:164264-167610 GCF_032062135.1 Pyxicephalus adspersus
AGCTCTACCTATCCTCACCACCCATAGACCAGACCATGCCATAGAGACCACCCAGTGAGGGCTCTACCTATTCTCTTTGCCCATAGACCGGACCAGTGGTCGCCAACCTTTCAGACCTCATGGACCACTAAATTCATAATTTTAAATCCCGCGGATCATTATTATGATTTTTTTTAAAAAGATAAATCCATTTATAAAATAATGTTCTTCCTAATGGTGCTGACAAGGTCTGTGGAGGTTCTGATTCATTGATCGGTTAAGTGAAGTATTACTATTGTTACTATTATCATTAGTTGCAATATCCCGGGTATTACTAAGGAAATACAAAATATTTGTTTGCTTTTTCTCACTCATTATGGGTTTATTTCATTTGAATCCAAGACCAAACAAGAAATCATAGTTATCAAAGTCAAACTATTTGATGTCATTAAATATAACCGTCATATAAGGTCATACTTACCTAAAAGAGCATCTGAGAAATAAACAAATAAAATAATACAATCCGATGAGAATCGGTATTCACGGAGCAGGGTGGTTGGTTGGAATGGTTAAGACTGAGTTGCACCTTTCTTGTTTTCCCTTCTCTAGTAGTTTGTGAATTTAGCGCAATATAAAGGCGAAAATTGTCATTTAAAATACAAATTTTATTAGAATATTGTTTTTGTTTTATTGATAATACAACATAAAAATTGCAAATAAAGTCCAAATTTTTCTATGGACCTCCAAAATTTTCTCATGGACCACAGGTTGGCGACCGCTGGAACAGACAATGTCATAGGAACCACCCAGTGATGGTTTCACCCATCCTCACCACCCATAGACAAAACAATTCCATAGAGACCACCCAGTGATGGTTCTACCTATCCCCATCGCCCATAGACCAGACAATGCCATAGAGGCCACCCAGTGATGGTTCCAACCATCCTCACCACCCACACACACACACACTAAACAATTACCATAGAGACCACCCAGTGATGGTTCTATCCACCCAGTGATGGTTCTATCTATCCTCACCACCCATAGACCCGACAATGCCATACAGACCACCCAGTGGCACCTCCGCCACACTTACTTCATTTTGTAGGTCTTGGCTCCGATGACCAGTGACAGGATCTGGTGCCCCAGGCAGATTCCAAAGATGGGTTTTGGTTTCTCTTCATTCATGAAGCGCTGGATGTTCTGGACAGAGTTCTGGCAGAAGACCGGATCTCCAGGCCCATTACTAAGGAAAAGTCCATCAAAGTCTAATGGGAGAAGTCAGGGAAATGAGGTCACATGACTTGGAAGAAGCCGGCCAATAGAACATTTCCAGACATTTGATAGGATTAAAGAGGAAATATAAAATCTCATGACATGGTGGCAAAAATTAACACCAAGTGACCCTCACCAGCCAGATGTGAAGGCAGAGCATTGTGTGAATGGGAATATTGACACAGCGAGGGAAATGTGAAACCATTAGCAAACCTTCTCTCCTATTGGTGGAGATTTGTCTACACTTCCTGTCACAGAGACATTGAAGGAATGGGAAAAAGTTTCCTACATGTCACTGGTGGCCCTATTGGGAGGTTTCTCCCTTTTCCAGTAAACATGAACATTGGGTGTATAGTCACCCCTCCCCCTCAGCTGTGCGTGTATTGTTGTCACCACCCTCCCCCCCTCACAGCTGTGTGTGTATTGTTGTCACCACCCTCCCCCCCTCACAGCTGTGTGTGTATTGTTGCCTCTCACAATCAGATATAAAGTGGCCCCATGTGATCAGATTTGTGGCTCTGAGCTATAAAGTTTGGAGTGTTAGATGAACTCTGCGTACTTTGACCGTAGTAGTGGGGGAAGGTTTCCTTTGTGTACTGAGCTGGCAGAGGGAGGGTGAGAGTTGGCACAGAATCTGCAGCTTGTCCTCTGGTGACCTTGGCACAGGCTGCCTCCTCCCTTCAGGAATTGTTAAAGATTTACCCCGGGTGTATGAATGTCAACGCTGCAACCCCCACCAAACATAGTGCCGGCACTGCCAGCTTCCCGTCCATACACGGGCACTGCCAGCTTCCAGTTACCTGCACTGCTGATCGAAGAGTCCCATGGCAGTACAGTCACCTCTGCCCCTCTCTGGCACAAGCAGCGGATTTGGTTGTATTTCAGGCCACAGTCCAAAGCTGCAATTTTCACATCGCCCCCACGGTTGAACACTCGCGGCTCCTGGTGGGTCAGAGAGATTGGTTAGATCACAGAATACAGCAACAATCATGGCGGGCAAAACTGCCAACAACAAAGACTGTGTGCCAATTCTGAGAAATGTCTGCCATCACCTCACACAACCTATAGTGCCCAAACACCCCTTGGAATGGCAGAGATGACATTTATAGGACCCGGCCCTCCCAATCATCAGAACCCCAGAACAGAGCACAGAATGCCCCTTGGGTGCTCTTTCCTGGCACTATCAGATAGGTTGGCAGCATACAAGGAAAGGCTGCTGAATTCCCGACACTACACATGACTGCCCACGGCCATAAATTTTACCTACCCACCTGGCAGAATGCCTTCCCTGGCACTGCTATAAAAAAGTGGACCCAAGTGTTGGCAGCCCCCCTGGACCCGAGGGTTTAGCATAATGCTGCTCATATCTGGATTATAGAGCCCCGGTGATGCCCATTACCCGGCGTTACCCACTATATGGACCGCACCTTTACAGACACCTCCTGCACCAGGTTCCTCTTGCTGGGATCATCGTAGGGGATTTGGCCCTCACTTGTGCCCTGTGGTATCAACTTGCCCAGCATAGTTCCCTTCTCCCGGATCTTCTTAGTAAGGGCCCGGGTGTCCACGCCTGCAGATAGAAGAAATATCTGCGGTAAGTAATCTCCCACACTGGTGAGCAAAGTGATCTTCAACCACTGGAAGAACAAATAATGGCACCAATCTGAGTACCCGGAAGGCCGGAGGGGTGTTGTAGTCCTCCTCACCTACCCAATACCCAGCCAGGAAGATCTTCGCACTGTGTACCCAACAGGAAGGAAAGGATGGATGGAAGGAGAGACCACACAGCAAGTAATAAAAGAACACCCAATGTCCTGACAGCTCCCGTGCCCTGCAAGAATCCCACAAAGAACCCAACAAGACCGCGGATCAGAACACTGACCTAGGCAATGGTTTCCCTCAGTATTATAAATAAACAGTCTTTATATAGCGCCAACATATTATGCAGTGCAGTACATTAAATAGGGGTTGCAAATGACAGACTAATACAGACCGTGACATAAGAGGAGGAGAGGACCCTGCCCCGAAGAGCTTACAATCTAGGAGGTGTACGGGGTAAGTAGGTGGGCAGGCTGTGTACGGGGCAGGTAGT
>NC_092861.1:169266-186888 GCF_032062135.1 Pyxicephalus adspersus
GACGGAGATGATGAGGGTGGAGGGGGGTCAGTGATGATTTATGGTTGCAGTGGCCCGGTGACATTGATGTATGCTGGGATAATCCTCTCCCATGAAACATTTTCGGGCCCGAGCAGCCCAACCTCCTCCCCATGGACTATAACTTACCCTGCAGGCCCGGGATCTCTTGCTCCTTCAGCCATTGGTCCAGGGACTGGCTGCAGCTCCAATGGCTGGGGTTGTCTGAGCACTCTCCCACAATGAGTGCCGAGGCATGGATCCGAGCGGATTCAAACCACTGCAAGAAAATAAGAGAACAATTAATGTCCAGAGGAGTGCAGCGCACAGATAGAATGAAATATGTTCCTGATGTACTACAAGAACCAGCTGAACATCCCCATCCCCCCCCCAGGAAGAGAACCTGGACACTTTAGAGTGTAAGCTCTCCGTGAAAGGAGGAGAGCAGAGTTTGGGAATGATCCCGGGCAGTGACTGTGTACAAGGACAGAGATAGCGCTCATCCTGGGAGAGATTAATTTGTGCTCAAGGCCACACAGAGGAATTCCAGCGGCAATGAAAACAGAATTTTATTTGGGGGTAAAGATTTCGTGATCCCAGCGGGGGGGGGTTGTGCTGCGTCCACATTATAACCTTTGTACCCAGTTGGATCATTTCCCACCACTTTCTGGCTCCTGGTCAGGTGATGCAATATCTGACAGAGGTCAAACTTCCTGGGGAATCATGGGGAATAATCCCGGATTCACCCCGGCCTGGGGAGTACCGAGCTCCAAGTGCTGGGGGCCCCAGATATCCTGAAAAACACAGAAAACCCAGACAACTCACCTTGCTAAGGCCAAACTCATCAAATTCATCTGCAGGAATCCCATAGTTCCCGACCAGCGGGTATGTGAGGATCAGGATCTGGGACTTGTATGACGGGTCAGTCAGCGCTTCGGGGTACCCCACCATACCCGTCTGGAAAACTGCAGAAACAACACAACCAATCAGATCAAAAAAAACAAAGAAAACTGAGGACACGAAAATCAACCCCCCCCCACCCCTTAACCGTGATCACCCCCAGGGGCCCAGAACACCCTAATCCCCCACTAGGTGCCCAGGACACCCTCTTAATCATGATCACCCCCAGGGGTCCAGGATACCCCCTGAGCAGCATTATGGGGACACCCGCATACCCTCATCCCCTACTAGGGGCCCAGGACACCCCCTTAACCATGATCCCCAACCCCCGCCGCATCCTCCCAGGGTATAATCCCTATCCCCTGGCATCTTCCCCGGGTTTGATCCCTATCTCCCCCATCGTTTTCCCCAGGGAGATTCCCCATTCCTCATACCCCCCAGGTATGATTCCCCTCCCCCGCGGCATCTTCCCCGAGTATGATTCCCAACCCCCCAGCATCTTCCCCGGGTATGATCCCCCGGCATCCTCCATGTATGATTCCCATCCCCCCAGATTCCTCCCCGGGTATGATCCCCCCAGCATCCTCACCAGAAATGATCCCCACCCCCCGGGCATCTTCCCCAGGTATGATTCACATCCCCCCTGGGCATCTTCCCCGGGTATGATCCCCATCCCCCCCGGGCATCTTCCCTGGGTATGATCCCCATCCCCCCAGGTATGATTCCCCTCCCCCGCGGCATCTTCCCCGAATATGATTCCCCTCCCCCGCGGCATCTTCCCCGGGTATGATCCACATCCCTCCCGCATCTTCCCTGGGTATGAGTCCCATCCCCCCAGCATCTCTCCCGGGTATGAGTCCCATCCCCCCAGCATCTCTCCCGGGTATGAGTCCCATCCCCCCAGCATCTCCATGTCTTCTCCATCAGGTGTGTTCATGTAAATGTTGCCCCCTCCCCCAGTCGTGTTTAGATAAATGTGGCCCCCTCCCCAGCTGTGCTTAGATAAATCTGGACCCTCCCCAGGTGTGTTCAGGTATAGATGTCGTGTCTGCCAGGTGTGCTCAGTTAATGGTTGCCCTTACACCAGGTGTGTTCAGGTATGGATGTCACCTCCCCCAGGTGTGTTCAGATAAAGGTGGCCCCTCCCCCAGGTGTGTTCAGGTATAGTTGTCTCCTCCCCCAGGGGGTTCAGGTATGGATGTCTCTTCCCTCAGGTGTGTTCAGATACAGATGTCTCCTTCAAAGGTGTGTTAAGGTATAGATGTCTTCTCCCCCTGGTGTATTCTGATAAAGGTTGCCCCTCCCCTAGATGTGTTTAGGTATAGATGTCTCCTCCCCCAGGTGGGTTCAGGTATGGATGTCTCTTTCCCCAGGTGTGTTCAGGTATAGATGTCTCCTCCCCAGGTGTGTTCAGATATAGATGTCTCCTCCCCCAAGTGTGTTCAGTTGTAGATGTCTCCTCCCCAAGGTGTGTTCAGATAAGGGTGGCTCCTCCCCCAGGTGTGTTCAGCTATAGATGTCTCTTCCCCAGGTGTGTAAAGATAAAGGTGGCCCTCCCCTAGGTGTGTTCAGATAAAGTTGGACCGTCCCCCAGGTGTTTTCAGGTATGGATGTCTTCTCCCCCAGGTGTATTCAGGAACCAATCTCACCTCCCCCAGTTGGGTTCAGGTAAAGATGTCACCTCCCCAGGTGTGTTCAGATATAGATGTCTCCTCCTCCTGGTGTGTACAGATAAAGGTGGACCCTCCCCCAAGTGTGTTCAGGTATGAATGTCTTCTCCCCCAGGTGTGTTCAGGTATGGATGTCACCTCCACCAGCTGGTTTCAGGTAAAGATGTCACCTATTCCAGGTGTGTTCAGATAAATGTGGCCCTCCCACAGATGTGTTCAGGTATAGATGTCTCCTCCCCTAGGTGTGTTCAGATAAAGGTGGCCCCTTCCCAGGTGTGTTAAGGTATAGATGTCTCCTCCACCAGGAAGTTCATGTATAGATGTCCCTTCTCTCAGGTGTGTTCAGATGTGTTCAGGTAAAGATGTCTCCTCCCCCATGTTTGTTCAGATAAATGTGGACCCTCCCCAGCTGTGTTCAGGTATAGATGTCTCCTCCCCCAAGGTGTGTTCCGGTAATTATGTCTTCTCCCCCAGGAGTGTTCAGATAGAGGTGGCCCTTCCATTAGGTGTGTTCTGGTATGGATGTCTCCTCCCCCGTGTATTCAGATCTATGTGGTACTCCCCCAATTGTGTTCAGGTACAGATGTCTCCTTCCCCAGGTGGGTTCAGGTATAGATGTCCCATTCCTCAGGTGTGTTCAGATAAAGGTGGTCCCTCCTCCAGATGT
This sequence comes from Pyxicephalus adspersus, assembly GCF_032062135.1. Classification (NCBI taxonomy): domain Eukaryota; kingdom Metazoa; phylum Chordata; class Amphibia; order Anura; family Pyxicephalidae; genus Pyxicephalus; species Pyxicephalus adspersus. Next base: position 172,501 of record NC_092861.1, read on the forward strand.
GTTCAGGTACAGATGTCTCCTCCCCAGGTCTGTTCAGATAAGGGTGGCTCCTCCCCCAGGTGTGTTCAGGTATAGATGTCTCCTCCACCAGGTGTGTTCAGATAAAGGTGGCCACTCCCCGGATGTGTTCAGGTATAGATGTCTTCCCCCTCAGGTGTGTTCATGTAAAGGTGGCCCCCTCCCCTGTTGTGTTTAGATAAATGTGGCCCCCTCCCCAGGTGTGTTTAGATAAATGTGGACCCTCCACAGGTGTGTTCCGGTAAAAATGTCTTCTCCCCCAGGAGTGTTCAGAAAAAGGTGGCCACTCCCCAGGTGTGTTCAGAAATAGTTGTCATCTCTGCCAGGTGTGCTCAGATAATGGTTGCCCTTCCACCAGGTGTGTTCAGATATAGATGTCTCCTCCCCTAGTTGTGTTAAGATATAGATGTCTCCTCCCCCAGGTGAAGTCAGATAAGTGTGGCCCCTCCCCTAGGTGGGTTCAGATATAGATGTCTCCTCCCCCTGGTGGGTTCAGTTATAGATGTCTCTTCCCTCAGGTGTGTTCAGATGAAGGTGGGTTCAGATATAGATGTCTCCTCCCTCAGGTGTGCTCAGGTATGAATGGTCCCTCCCCCAGGTGTGTTCAGGTATTGATGTCTTCTCCAGGTGTGTTCAGATAAAAGTGGCCCCTCCACCCAGGTTTGTTAAGGTTTAGATGTGTTGGAGGTGACCAAAATTGATATGAATATGACTTGTATGTAAAGACAATTCTGCCTTCNTTGATCAAGACTTCACCAAGGATGAATCAACAATGTGATTCGCTCTGGACCTGCAGAGGGGTGTGGTTCAAGGAGAGAAAACCCTGGTGTGTATGGTAGTGTGAGAGATTTGACCATGTGCTAGAGATAGAGCTAGACCCCTTTCCTTCCCCTTTTCCTATATACCCTTTACCTTCTTCCCTTTTATATTGAAAATCATATGTAACTAATATCCTAAGCTGTAAATAAACCTTTCTCCTTTGTAAGATCTATTGGTCCTTCTTTAAATCCAAGGCACCCCAAACAGAGCAAATTCTACAAGATGTCACCTCCCCTAGGTAAGTTCAGATAAAGGTGGCCCCTCCCCCAGGTGTGTTCAGGTATAGCTTTCTCCTCCCCTCCAGCTCGGTTCAGGTACTGGTATTCCCTCTCCCAGGTGTGTTCAGGTATAAATGGCTCCTGCCTCAGGTTTCCCTCAGGGTTCAGGTACATTTGGCTCTTTTCTGTTTAAATAACCAGATAATGGGACTTCAAATCAGCAAATTCTCCAAAAACACTTAAAAATCTAAAACTCACTTTATTCTGAATCACATTGTAAAATACATCACAGCAAGAGATATAAAAACATAATTATCTCCAATATAGATCTCCTTTTGGAAACTCTCCAAAGCGCAGTATTCCAATCTCTACGCGTTTCACAGAATCCGCTTCCTCAGGAGGAGGAAATCTACATGGGTAATAATTCCCCAATCTTTTTACATTCTCCATATTGTACAAATTCACCAATTAATTCCATAAGATAAACAATCCAATCATAAATACAACTGAAATGTTTTTGGGACGATTGTTTGTAATGGGTGCAAGTTGTCAGTTCCAGATCTTTCTCTGAGGGTAACGGTGGTAACGTCATGGTGCAGCTTATATCAATCATGATTTAAATGAAGGCGTGTCATTAATTCATTGGGTGTTAATCCTTACTTATTCTTCAATATCACTATTTATATTAAAAATTATTATAATTATTATCTCATTTTAATATAATTAATACACGACTTGAATATAAATGAAATATATAAAATCAAATATTTAATAAATAGTGCTCATTCAAATAATTCTTAATCTAGAATAATTAAATAAATCAGTGAATGTGATTTCCCTAATAAAACATTCAATTTCATAATTATGTGATAAAAATGGATAATATTTCCTTGATTGGAAAAGCCAGAAGTAACGAAGCCTTTGTCCTATCGTAAAATCGTGTCCCCATTGTATACCCTGGTCAGGTAGGTTACCAGGTAATAATAATAATAATGTAATGTCCCCCGGATAATATTAGAATGATGTCTCCATTATTAAGAAAAAGATGGAATATGGCAAACCCCTCATCTATCACATATAATATCCATGGAAGGCCCATTCCAATTCCAAGAGAAGAGATACCCCCCTCCTTCCATCAAACCTTAAATGACGCCATTCCACCCGGGCCAGCTCTAACGAGCCGAAATGTTCACCCCACGCCGGGCTCCGAACTCGAGTAATGCTGCCCTGGAACGTCGGTGAGGTACGGAGCGCCCAGGCCCTCATAGAATTGAACGGCATCAACCCTGAAAGGGAAATTGCCCCCCCTTCCGAGTTTTTACCCCTCCGGATCTTACATCTGACGGGGCTGGGCACCCTCAGTGGCACAGGAAAACCCCTGGACATACTTAGCACTCATAAATACATGTATTACATGGAATATCGTTTTCTCTATCGATACTCGGGGCCCGGCCACATGATTGACAGAATTACAACGACAATGCATGATCGCCCCAGATACAGGCTCACATATGTGGGGGAGCAACGGGTCCCCATTGCCATGCCCTGTATCTGGAGGTATGTTATGCCAGCAAAGGTAAGGATTAGGGATGAGCGGGATATTTAGGTTCAATCTCACGGTGAATCAGGCCTTTCACTCATACCTAACATGTAAGCAAGAACGGCCTTGTGATTCGCCATGAGGTCGTATTCTCGCCTAACGAACGAGAGAACAGGAAGGGGGCAACAGCGACTATTTCAGGTGAGAATCGCGGCTGGGAGGGAATCATTCCAGGATGCACAGCAAGGCCCAGCAGCCCAATCAGAAGAGATCTGAGCACAGGTAAATATACAGGGAATGGGGGAGGGGATAGTCACTCCATCTTGTGTTCTGTGTCCGGGCGGCGGAACACAAGATGCCGGGCAGCAGAACACAAGATACCGGCCGGCATCTTACCTGGACCCGCTGGCACCCGACGGAGGGAGATCGACGGACGACGGAGGATGACGCTGGAATTGGAAAACGACGCTGGATGTGCAGCGGGACCATGGAGGTAAGGATGTGACAAAAATACGGGCTTAACCATCCTAGCCTTTTTTTTTTTGCCCGTACTAAGGTCGGGCATAACGGCTAGGTGGTTAATAAACTGGATTTATATAGCGTAGGATATTATGCATATATAAAAATTAATAGGATTGCGTACATTAAATATCAATGCATTTCCCTGCTGTTTTGGTGGCAGAGACTGTTGCTAGTGGGTGGAGTTCCCCCTTTCTCAATGTCCTAATGTTTATGCCGCCTTCTGTACGCTGTCCATCACACATAAATCCTATTTCCCTGCTGTCACCTTGCTGCCATTTTCTGGAAAACCACAAGGTCTTTTGGAACTTTTGTATTCTTCCCTTGTTGCCACTGTTCTTTTACACATACTCAGCAAATTTGGTGGTTCTAACATGAATAGGGGCTTTGCTAATAATGTTTAAAGTCGCCCCATTGACTTTATCAGAATTTGTGAAATCGGTTCGCCAAACATTTGCAAACCCTTTGGAAGTTTAAGGAAATGTTCCCGAGCCTGTCAGAGGCTTCTCACTCATCCCTAATAAAGATTTTCCATGGTAAAATATATTTCAGAAGAGATAAAATGAAATTATTTAGTTCACGTGTCGACCGGTTGGTTACCATAAGAAAATCACTAACTATTGTGCGCTATACTTGAGTACAACGAATTTCCTGGTACCGATGAACCATCCATGTGGGGAAAGTACGAGAATAATCCAAAGAAAGAAAACTCTTAAAGTCGTCTATTCTGCGGGCTTCTGAGGAAACGCAACCGATCCCAGACACAACGGGACGATGGTGGATCACTTCATGGACTTGGGAAGAGTAAAGTTGGCAGCTTAAGGTTTTGGTTGTTGAGATACTAAAACATTTACAGAGATTCAGAGTAATAAGTAATATTCATCATAAAACTTCTGAATCTGGTGAATCAACGCTTCTTGGTACCTTTCATGATATTTGGAGACACATCGAATATTTCCTCTAGCTTTTACCCCAGGTGGGTTCAGGCACTGGTATCTCCTCCCCCAAGTGTCTTCAGATACAGGTAACCCCTCCCCCAAGTGGGTTCAGGTACAACAGACCCCTCTCCCGGATGTGTTTAGGTATAGATATTTACTACCCCAGGTGGATTCAGGTAAGGATGTCTCCTACCCTCCAGCTGGGTTCAGGTACTGGTATTTCCCTTTCCTTTTTGTTTAGGTATGGATAGCGCCTCCCTCAGGTGGGTTCAGATACATCTGACTCCTCCACCAGGTGGGTTCAGGCACTAGTATCCCCTCTTCAGGTGTCTTCAGGTAAAAGTGTCCCCTCCCCCAATTGGGTTCCGGTATAGATGTCTTTTAGATGGCTTCTCTTCCAGCTGGGTTCAGACACTGTTATACCATTTATGGGTGGCCCTCTCCCTCAGGTGGGTTCAGGTACATTTGACTCCTCCACCAGGTGGGTTCAGATTAGTTCACTAGTATCCCCTCTTCCAGGTGTCTTCAGATAAAGGTAGTCCGTCTCTCAGGTGGGTTCAGGTATAGATGTCTTTTCCCCCCAGCTGGGTTCAGACACTACTATCCCCTCTTCCAGGTGTGTTCAGGTATGAATGCCCTCCCTCAAGTGGTTTCAGTCACATTTGGCTCCTCCTCAGGTGGATTCAGGTGCAAAAGTCCCCTCTCCCAGATGTGTTCTGATAGAAATTCCGCTTCCCATGATGGGTTCAGATACTTTGGGCCCTTCCTATTGGTGTGTTCAGGTAAGGATACCTTTTGACCTGGTGTGCTAAGGTATAGGTAACCGCACCACAAAGTAGGCTCAGGTAGACCTTTACCCTGGTGGGTTCAGATACAGACCCAGGTGGGTTCGGGTACTGATCGCCCACTTCCAGGTGTGTTTGGGTACAGATGGCCCCTCCCCCTGGGTTTTAGGTACGGGTATCCCCTACCCCAGGTATACAGATGGTCTCTCCCCCATATAGTTTCAGGCATAGATGTCTTCTCCCCCAGGAGGGTTCAGGCACTAGTATCCTCTGTCCCTGGTATCATCAGATACAGGTGACCCCCCCAGGTGGGTTCAGGAAAAATATACCTCTTCCCCTCCCCTTGATTGGTTCAGATTCTGCAGGCCCTTCCTATTGGTGTGTTTAGGTAAAGATGCTTTTTGACCTGGTGGGCTTAGATAATGCTTCCCACAGATGGGTTTGGGTACAGATGGTCCCACCCCAAGGTCTGTTCAGCTACAGGCGGCGCCACGTCAAGATCTTTTCAAATACAGGTGGCCCTATCCTAAGGTCTGTTCAGGTAGAGGTGTGTTTTATTACAGGTTACCCCTCCCCCGGGGGGTTTAGGTACTGGTATCCCCTCCCCCAGGTGTACAAATTTACAAATGGCCCCTCCCCCATATGTGTTCAGGTACAGGTGGCGCCTTCCACATGTGCATTCAGCTGCAGGTGACCCCACCCCCAGGTGAGTTTAAGTACTGATATCCCCTCCTCCAGTTGTAGAAATGGCCTCTCCCTCAGGTAGATTCAGGTACAGATGGCCTCTCCCCAAGATGGGTTCAGGGACAGATAGCCCCTCCCCCAGGTGAATTCAGGTACAAATAGTGGCTTTCCAAAGGTGTTTGGGAACTGAACGCCTCCTCCTAGGTGTGTTTGGGTACAGATGGTCCCTCCCCCAGGTGTGTTCAGGCACATGTGGCCCCTCCTCTAGGTTGGTTCAGGTACAGATGGGTCCTCCCCCAGTTCTGTTCAGGTACCAGATTTTGATACAAATGGCCCCTCCCCCAGGTGAGCTAAAATACAGGTGACACTACCCCAAGGTGGTTTAGGTAGTGGTATCCCCTCGCCCTCGCCTATATGAGTTTAGGTATCCCTTCGCTCTGGTGGATTCAGTTGCAGATTGCCTCTCAACATGGGGGAAAAAATGGGCCCAACTGTAAAGTGCATGGGGGCCCGGTCACACCACTTGTTCAATTCGTGTTCTGATTTGGCAGCGCTCTGGCATGGTTGTGATTGGGGCATTTTGTGATGTCTGTCCAATCATCTGACATATTATTATATATTTATATAGTGCTGACATATTCCATAGAGCTGTACATCGTCTGCTGGGATTGGCTGGGAAGCGGAAAGCACAGTACAGGTGGTTTCTGTATCTGGAGGACACCTGCAGCCATGGGCTCCGGAATTCCACCTTCCCACAGCCGGCCAGGAATGTCAGGAAGAGGGCGGAGCCACAGGTGAGGGTGGAGGGGTGATCAGAGCGAGAGTCATCCCAGCTCTCCGAGTGCCAGGGAAGGGCCCGGTATTACACATGACACATATGTGAGGCCGTGTGAAGAATGCTGGGAGTGCCGGATCAGAACTCGTCTCAGCCTGCATCCTCTGTGTCATCTTCATTCATCGCTGGGAGGGAAATAATACAAATAACACTATTGTATAATATAGTCCTCCTGAGGGCCACACCCTGACTGCCCCTTAGGGCCACATCTGCCCTCCAAAGTACCAGAATGGGGGAATAACCAATATGGAGGAAACACATCTGTGACATTGTGGAGTGAGATCGGGATACATTGTATGCTATGGATGAATGAAGCGGAATGAGTGAGACTCCCTGATTGGTACATTGTGTAAATATTAACCCTTCGTTGTCCCCAGCCAGGTGAAAGGACGATGAGGCTCGGTGTATGAAAGGCGTACCAGGCTCTGGCAGGATATCCATAGGGAATTGATGGCGGAGTGTGTGAAGGTAAAAGGCAGAATTCAGCATTGGCCCCACGTCATGTATACAGGGGCCACATACCCACCATGTGCTGACGCAAACTCTTCTCACTCTTCTAGGATTCCCAATCAGAAGGCTCGGACGACGAGATCATCTGGGAGAAGCCGGTCAGTGATTGGACAGTGCAGGATGTCTGCTCCTGGCTCCAGTATGGACCCCTACAGAACAGCGCCGGGCTAGTCCAAGCAGCTTACACTCATGACATCTCAGGTATCCTCTTCCTATTGGACCTGTGTATCAGGGAAGGGTCATATGACCTGAGACTCCCCCCACCCCCGATAGAGGCAGATTCAGGAGAAAACACCCCAAAGGGCCATTTCTGTGTCCTTCAGGGTAAGAGATTTCCTGCACCCCCATGGACAGTCAGATTCCCCTGTGATCCAGTCTAACCTGCTGTTACCGTAGAGACCCCCCCCCCCCCAGCAACCTTCTACTCACTTTTGAGCTCACTCACACAGACTGACTTGAGCTCACTCACCCAGACCGACTTTCTGAGTCTCTCAGCAGAGCTCCTCACACAGACCACCTGTCTGTGTCTCCAAGCAGAACTCCTCACACAGACCCCTGTCTGTGTCTCTCCAAGCATAGCTCACTCACACAGTCCACCTGTCTGTGTCTTCAAATAGAGCTGAACTACTGACTGAGCTCCTGGCTCTATGTTATATCTCCACCCTCAGTGCTTCTTCAATAATTATCCCACAGGTAAGAGTCTTCCACCTGCTACTTCATATAGGAATCTTGGGCAAATATATCTCCCTTCCACCAATCCTGCCTTGGTATCACAACATATATATATGTATATGTGTGTGGGGTATATATGGGGTGTGTGTATGTGTATATATATATATATATATATATATATATATATATGGGGGTATATATGGGGTGTGTTTTTTGTCACTAGGGAAAGAATAGCCAAATTTCTACTCCCCCTGGTTATCCTCGCACCCTGTAAATCTTAAGTTCCTAAAATAGCCCATTCTGGGGTTAGTGGAACATAAATAATCAAATATGAAGTAATACAATGAGCCACCTCCTGCCAAAATCTCCTAATTTTATGGCAGTTCCTAAAAGCATGGTACAAGCCCGTGTGATCTTGCGAACACTTAGGACAATTAGCAGTGGGGGCAGAAATGTACACCCCATGGTAAATTCTGGGAGTCATTTCTCTGAGGGAAGTACTGACCATGCCCTGGCTATTAAAATATCATCGGCTGCTTTATTTGGAAAATGATCAGACCATTTAACCAGACCCGTTCTCTTGGCAGAATAGTCCAAATCTAACTTCTGGAAGGATTTCCCCTTTGACAAGAATCCAAGGAATTCTTCCAATCTCTGGCCGATAGGGACTTTATTACTCTCAAGGTGTATATACCGCAGATCTCATAAAGGATATCCAGTCACCACCATTTCAAACTGGAGGGGTCGCTTTGTGTTCCCATCCACCAGTGACCTGATAATTGAAGCTCTTCTGTAATGAAGAACAATGGGCTAAATGTGGGAGGTTCAAATTACCTGAATATGGTAGAACAAGAGGGAAGTAGCCATTCAAAGGGAGTTTTCCCCTAATCCTGTGCCATAATGTCCAACAAGAAAACAATATGGGGTTTGATACCACGTCCTCTGGGAGTAATTCTTTATGCATATGTAAAACATATTTTAGATTAATATGAGGTATAAATTGTAGATCCAGTATGGAGTCGGCATGTACATCGCTATCATGCAGCCAATCTTTGATATATCTCAGGATGGACGCAGCATTATATAATTCTATATCTGGGAAAGTTACGCCTCCATTTTGTGTCTGGTGCTGCAATACACATTTACCTCCCCAAATAAATTCAGAAAATAACTCCTTGAAGGCTTTAAGATCAGATATTTAATTACTAAGGGCAAGGATTGAAGGATATACAGAAGTCGTGGAAAAACAATTTTTATTACACTGATCCTCCCCAAATATGAAAGCATCAGTTTGGGCCAATTACACAATTGTTCAGTAAAAGCTCGGAAACTTGGTTCTATGTTCTGAGAGTACAATTTTTAGGGATTATTAGTAATTTGCACTTCTAAATATTGTATTTTCTCCTTGCACCATATAAATTGATAATCTCTACTCCACGCAGGTCTCACAAATTTCATGAGATACAAAGCTTTGGACTTATCCAGGTTGATGTTATAACCTGAAACAACACCACACTGGGTGATTACATTAAAATAGATGTTAAACTGTGCCTCGGATTAGAAATATACAACAGCAGATCGTCTCCAAAGGCGGTGATTTCAAGGGTATGTGATCCTACTTGTACACCTTTAAATTCTGGTAAATCTTCTAAAAGCCGGAGAAGAGGGTCTAAAGCCAGATTAAATAAGATTGGAGAAAGTGGGCAGCCTTGTCTGCTCCCTCTAAAGCAGGGGTCAGCAAACTTTTTTGGCTACTAGTCCATTTTAGGAGGTTAAGAAGCACACTAGGCTGGACTCTCTCTTGATTCAATGGCTGATGGCTCTGCCCCCCACCAAGAACACCTCTGAAAGGAAATCCATGTCCGCAATGCATACCGACGAGAGGGAATGTCCCCTTAGCCACGGGTTCCCAACCGGGATTAGGCATTAGGATCGACCGGGGGGGTGTTACGCTGGAACGGACTACTGGCTAGGCTGTCTCTGGCCTAAAGGCAAGGGTTTGCTTACCCCCGCTCTAGAGAGTACTATGGGCATAAATCCCCATTAATATATAGTTTAGAGGATGGGTTATGAAATATATATTGAATATAAGAAGAGAACACCGGTCCAAACACTCTATTTGATAATATTACAATGAGCAAAGGATTTTCTATTCTGGTAAAAGCCTTCTCTGCATCTAAACTTAATAGATTTGGAGTTCCGTGTCCTAGAAGATTGTACAGTAGCTGCAATAGCTGCTCGAATCCCAATAGTGCACAAAACCCAACTGATGATTAGTTAGTAAGTTAGTGCCAATAATTTACCTAGGATCCTGTAATCAGTTGAACAATGAAATTGGTCTATAAGAGGCAAGTTGATCAGGATCTTTGCCTGGTTTTGGAATTAACGTAGTGTAAGCTTCATTAACCCCCCTAGCATTCTAATTCTGTCCGTATTTCAATGCATGGTAATTTATTTTACATTGTAGGCCTATAAATCTTAGGCATAACTCACCGAAATATGTCCAATATTTAATAAATTTAATAATAAACTTTAAATAATAAAAAATCAAATCCACAAAAATCTGTTAAAAAAGTAAATAAAAAGTGAAACCTGTAATATAACTGTACAGTAGCATATATAATATAATTATTTAGGAAAATTTCTTTGTATTGGACTTAATACAGCTATTTTGTATTGAATCCAATACAAAATGATTTGAATTTCCCGCCGCTCCTCTCGCCCGCACCGACGCACGCACCAACGTCTCTGCATTTCGCAGCTGGAGATTGGAGAAGGAGGACGTGTCTCCAGGATCTGCGGGTACCAGAAGGATGCCGGGGGACACCTATGGAGCAAGGTGTGTTTTTTTTCAAGTTTTAAGCGACCCCGAGTGTGACTCGGGATTACTTTTTGCAGGTAAAATCCACCCCGAGTCACATTCGGCATTACCTCTAGGGGGTTAAAGCCCGGGAAGGGAGTGTGATGGAATATTTTATTATATAATTCCATATATAAAGGGGTTATTGCTGCTGCTAACGTTTTATTATATCCTGCTGAAAATTATTATTATTAAACAGGATTTATATAGCGCCAACATATTACGCAGCGCTGTACAATAAATAGGGATTGCAAATGACAGACTAATACAGACAGTGATACAGGAGGAGAGGTACAGTAGTCCAGACGGGAGATGATAAGAGCGTGTACAAGGAGTTTGGGGGTCTCAGGGGACAGGTAGGGGCGGATCCTGATGAAAATCCATCAGGGCCTGGCATTTTAGAGGCTAAAGTATAAACTGTGCGTCGAATTTCTGATTCTGAAACCGGGGCATTAAGCTGCTCCCTATAAAATGAAAATACCTTCAATAAAATAGCTTTGCGATAAATGGGGTTGAGATTCCTGAGCGGTATATCATTTTTGATAATAACTTTCAATGGCCTGTAAGATATCTCAGTGAGATGTAAGAAGAGACGCTTAGGGCCTAATCTTAGCCAAAGTGCCTATTTTATTTCCCCATCTATAGAATTTATGTTTAGTATAATAGGCTTGGGTTCTCATTCTGGTGGCGACATGCAGATTTATAACTACTGCCTCTTACCAGGGTTTCTTAGCTTCTCTATCATTAGGCTGAAGATACATTTAATATCTTTCCTGGTCCTGGAGAGCATTATATTGTTGATAATATTCTTGATTACGCTTTGCTACATATGACATAATATATCCCCTCATGACAGCTTTCATAGTGCGCCACAACAAAACTGGGGTATCCCAATGTTGCAAACTATCATCGAGGCCATTCGCCCAATGGGATTGAAAGTAAGCCCTAAAGGAGGAAAACTTAGATAGATAAGCTGCAAATCGCCATAAAAACGTTTTCCGAAGAGTCGTAATTGCAGTTGGAGAGTCAGAGGGCCATGATCAGAAAGGGTAAAATGGCCAATAAACAAGTCACGAATCTTTGGAAGTAAACCTTCTATTGCCAATAGCAGATCAATTCTAGAAAACATTGGACGAAGGAGACGCCACACATCCACCGAAGGGGTTTGAAATAAAAAAATATTTAAGTTCAGAAGATGAAGGATCCGGTCTGATATTAGTCTGCTTTGATCTACCAAGTGATGACTGTATTAAAATCTCCAGCCAAAATGAGATTAGGGTAGGAATTAGCTAAGATCTTTTTGCAGAGATCAATAAAAAAGTTATTATTTTATTATTATTATTATTAGGTGCAGATATGGAGCCAAAAGTATAGATGGTACCTGCAATCTACAATATTACAAATAAATGTCCAATTCCGTGGAAATCATTTTATACGGCAGAATTTTATTATGTACAAGCGCCACACCACTTGTTTTGGTATGAATCACTTCACCAATCCACGGGGCTCTAAGCAATGGGCCCTGGCCCTCCTTCCAATGAGTCTTTTGTAAGAACAATACATCTGGGGATTGTTTTTGACTCTTACGCTTCTGAGGACCTGCTACATTCCACAAAATGAGCTTTAAAAGGGACTGTTCCTTTTCAGATATTGGTGAAACACCGTGCGGAATAGATGTCATGGAGGCATAAATTGCAAAACATCCAACTCAAGAAAAAGCCCAAATAAAGCCCAAAGCCATCCCAGCCAGTGGCCATTAGTCTGCCAAGGACAGGTAAGAACATGTAGCGAAAACCTTGGGGATCAAGATCCCTTCACAAACAATATTCCAAATATGAATGAAATGTTAGTTATTAGTAGCTATGAGAGTCCCGTGGAGGAGATATGAAGGTTTGATCACAGTGAGATGTTAGGCAGCAGAATATGGCAAGCTGACACACAGCTATCACACTGCGGGTGAATATTTCACCATTTTTGAAGTTTCTTTGCCCATATCATATGGACAGTGATGAGTTGTTTATTTTTAGTTTTGGGAACTGTGCTCAATCCCACGCATACCCAATGAGATCAGCACCGGATGGAACCGTGATCATCGGAAAGAAGAGGGAATCCGGGCAAGCGCGGGACTCGCAACATTTGAAGTTAGGCTGAATTCAAGTTGGCAGTAACCAATCCCAGGTGCCCCCTGTTACCAATCCTAGGTGCCCAGCACTTACCACCTGCTACCAATCCTAGGGGCCTAGCACTTACCACCTGTTACCAATCCTAGGTGCCCAGCACTTACCACCTGCTACCAATCCTAGGTGCCCGGCACTTACCGCCTGTTACCAATCCCAGGTGCCCAGCACTTACCACCTGTTACCAATCCCAGGAGCCCAGCACTTACCGCCTGTTACCAATCCTAGGTGCCCAGCAGTTGCCATGTAGTCACTCAGGAGGGGCATTTTTTTACTGCTAATGTGAACTAAGCCTAATTTGTTAAACCATATTGATCACAATATTCCACAACAACAAGGGGTTACACTATTAAAATATGGAACTCTAGGGAGTTGGATTAAAATACACAGCACTGGACTGTTGGGGCATAATACAAAAAATGGAAAAATTGTACATTCTAACAAGCCAGGCATTAGAAAGTTGGTACAAAGTATAGGGGGCAAGTAGAACACTGACACAATAGCAGGGGTTACTGGATTCCTATGGCATAAATAACTCGGGGCACTAAATTTGCTGTGTCTAGCCCCACTCACTTTTTTTTTTTTTTACCACCCGGCTACAGTTTCCCCCAACCTGGCTGAAAAAACATTTCTGGGAAAAACACTGTATATGGGGGTATATACATATATGGGGGGCTTATATATGGGGTGTATATATGTGTATATAGTGGATATAGATATGGGGTGTTCAAATATATATGGGAGGTAAAGATATGGGGTGTATATATATGGGGTATATTTATATTGGGGGTATAGATATATGGGCTATAGATATATATATAGAGTTTAAATATATATGGGGAGTAAAGATATATATAGGGTATATATATATGGGAGGTATAGATATATGGGGTATATATAGGGGGTATATAAGGGGGTTATAGATATTTATAGGGGGTATATATTGGGGTTATATATATATATATATATATATATATATATATGGGGTATATTTATAGGGATATAGATATATATAGAGGGTATATATGGGGTTATAGATATATGTAGGGGGTATATATAGGGGGGTTTATATATATATATATATAGGAGGGTATATATAGGGGTTATAGAGATATATAGGGGGTATATACACGGGGGGTATATATGGGGTTATAGATATATGTAGGGGGTATATATAGGGGGGTTTATATATATATATATATAGGAGGGTATATATAGGGTTATAGAGATATATAGGGGGTATATACACGGGGTGGTATATATGGGGCTATAGATATATGTAGGGGGTATATATAGGGGTATTTATATATTTAGGGGGTATATAAAGGCATTGTTTGAAGGACCCGATGTCCAGATAGAAAATGACAGAACCGGAAGTAGTGCAGACGCCATATTTTTGTAGTCTTTCAGGTCTCTGTGAAAAGGGAGGTTGGTCACCTAGCGACACATGTTTCCGGTCAGCTGACCTGTGCTCATATGACCAGAAAAGGAAGATGGCTGCTGTATTTGTTGTTGTGCTGATGAGTGCAGTCCTGGGGCTCCGGGCTCAGGAGGAGATGGAGGTCTGCGCATTATATATTTATATTGGGGGATAATAGAAAGCTATAAATGTAGAGGAGGAGAGGAGGGGTACAGGCAGCCATTCAGACATTAACGTAGGGGGGTACAGGCAGCCATTCAGACATTAATGGTGGGAGGGGTACAGGCAGCCATTAATGTAGGGGGGGTACAGGCGGCCATTAATCAGCCATTAATGTAGGGAGGGGTACAGGTGGCCATTAATGTAGGGAGGGGTACAGGTGGCCATTAATGT
>NC_092861.1:187089-188576 GCF_032062135.1 Pyxicephalus adspersus
GGGGTACAGGAGGCCAATAATATAGGGAGGGGTACAGGCAGCCGTTAATGTAGGTGAAAGTACAGGCGCCCATTAATGTAGGGGGTGGGGGGTACAGGCAGCTATTCATCCATTAATGTAAGGAGGGGTACAGGCGCCCATTAATGTGGGGTGAAATGAAGTAACTTGGTGACAACCAATCACACGCAGTTCTATGTTCTCATCATGAGGGGGGGCTCTCATGGGTTTGATCCTCTCACACTGCAGGGTGACTGGATAACTCCCCTGCTTGTTCCGGTGATCGGTGTCCCCTCGCAGGAAGTGGAGGGAATGTTGTCACCAGGGTATGAATCTGACCTCTCCTCTCTCTGCAGATATGCGGGCTGTGTCCAGGGAATGTGCGGAACTCTTCACAAGTCACCTATCTGTGCTCAGAGACCTCGGGGGCGGAGCTTGTGGGGCGCTGCTGTGTGAAGCCTTCTGGGGGAGATATTATAGGGTGCGCACCAGGGCGATGTGGGGTTGAAGAGTGTTTTCATAGTGTCATGTGACCCACCATGTTCTTTCTGCAGGTTGGATCTCTGGAACTGCTCCATTTCCCTCCTTGACCCCGGGCTCCGTCTTACTGCTGCCATTCTCGTCTTGTAAGTAGGAGTGGGCGTGGCTTGTGATCCTCATGGGTGGGCTGAAACTTTACTCACATTTTATATTCCTTACAGAGACATTTCCCAGAATCCTCTGCAGGACCTGCGCCAAGAATTCTTCCAGGGACTGACAGGCCTGCGGTATCTGTGAGTGTCATTATCTGCTCCCCCTCCCCCTCTGCATCGTGTTTGTATC
Source organism: Pyxicephalus adspersus (assembly GCF_032062135.1). Taxonomy (NCBI): domain Eukaryota; kingdom Metazoa; phylum Chordata; class Amphibia; order Anura; family Pyxicephalidae; genus Pyxicephalus; species Pyxicephalus adspersus. The sequence goes on from NC_092861.1 coordinate 187,909, forward strand.
CCCTCCTCCCCAGTGTTCGGGTGCCATGTACTGTTGTGATTTCTTCCCCTCAGAGCTCTTCCAGGGAACATCAGTTGCCCCGGGGGTAACCAGGCCTGGGCTAGTGTGGAGAGTGAATTGGACAGCCGAATCTGCCAGGATCAGCAGAGCGCCTGCAACAGGACTGGAGATATTGGTGAGTGGCAGAGAGACGCTGCTTCCTGATCTCAGTCATGTGACCATCACTGCTGCTGTCAGCGGGTCGAGCAGTTCTGGAGTCAATCGGGTTCCATAGGATTTAAATCTGGGCTCACAGACGCTAATTCAGGACGGTCCAATATGACCGAGACCCCCCCCCCCCTCCCCCGAGACCACATGAACTGCAAAACTGTTATTGTGAAGTGAGCCTTGGGGGGGCGCTACATGTAACATACACTGCCAGCAGCCCTGGGGCGAATCGCCAAGCAAAGTCTATCTAGAGGGGACAGTGCTGTGCCCGACATATACTGCGGCCTCCTCACAGATGATTGGATGAGACACTGATGGGTTTCTCTCTCCCTCTGCCCATAATCCGGCCCTTGTATCTGTAACATAAAGCATACTTCATCTGCAGGGAGGGGGTGGGTCACACGTTACATGTATGTAATGGGAGGGGCGGGTCACACGCCACATGTATGTAATGGGAGGGG
>NC_092861.1:189398-191454 GCF_032062135.1 Pyxicephalus adspersus
GGGTCACACGTCACATGTGTGTGTGATGGGAGGGGCTGGTCACCTGTCACATGTATGTAATGGGAGGGGTGGGGCACACGTCACATGTATGGGATGGGATGTTGGAGAGAACATAGTAGGGGCGGAGTCAGACTGACACATATATGACACATGTGACTGATGTCAATCTCCTCATAGCGGTGCTGTGTCCAGAGAACTCGTTATGCGCTCCGGATGGCCCGGGGTACACGCAGTGCGTCTGTGCTGATGGATTCAGCGGCTACAAATGTCTGAGAGAGGTGAGTTGGGCGAGAATGGGGCCACACTTATACAGTGCTCATATGGCTGGAGGGCCCCTGTATGCTTCCTAAAAGAGCTGGGGTTCCCTATACATCAGTGAGGGGTCCCGTAGATCAGATACTATGGGGGGGGGGGCGGTGGCGCTAGAATCTTCAGGCATATGATATAACATGCACTGTCCCCATAGATTGGATATGATTGGGGGGAGGGGCCCCGTAGATGGCATACGATGGGGGGGGGATGCATTTTTAGGCATATAACATGTGCTGTCCCCATAGATCGGATATGATTGGGGGGGAGGGGGTCCCATAGATGGCATACGATGGGGGGAGGGGTAAGAATCTTCAGGCATATAACATGCGCTGTCCCCGTAGGGCTCCTTCCCCCTGCTGGTGTTTTTCGGGATTCTGGCCTCGGTCACGGTCACTCTGTCAGTGCTGCTGTGGTGCACTCAGAGGAAGAAGGTGAAGAGTCTGTAGACGGGTCATGTGACCAGAAGCCTATTCTCCAATCACAATGAGCGGCCTGGAGCCACGTGCTTGGAGGAGTCACATGGAGGGAATATTATCGTTACCAGAGGCAGGGCCCTTCACAACAATCGGCCCCTGGCTTTATCTAGAGAAGGTACCCCCCCACCAGTAGGTGGTGAGAAGATTGAATCCCAGCTGCAGCGTTTGATTGGCTGGTTCACTTGGATGGCTTCTCATTGACAATCTTCAATCCTTGTAACTGTCCGGTTTGTTAATGTGCGGAGCAATAAAGATTTTAAAATTTGTATAAAAGTGGCATTTGTTCTATTTGATGTGAAAGTATTGAATGATTATGAGCCCAGGAGTTCTTACACCCCCTTCCCCCAGCATGATTTGTTACACAGGGCATTCCTGCTGGTGACATGACTGCGGAATATGTTGGCGCTATATATGGGGGCGAGTCATCTCCTATCCCTTGCTGCTCCCCACCAGCAGGGGTCACTGCTGTAAGTGGCTACACCTATTACATATTATGGCAGGAGTGTAGTACCAGGCCCTGCCAGTGGGGGCAGTCATCCTATATTAGACAGCATGACATACAGACTTACAAAAGTGAAATAATTATATTGAATAGAAATAAATCCGCTACAAAGGCCAATCATCCAATCACCTCCACCCATCGTCCATGGCAACAAGAAACCCCCGCTTCTTTCATGGGGGGTGGGAATCGGGGATTTTCCTTCTAAGCACACCAAGGCCACCCATCACTTATCCATCTTCTCCCGATATTTGCTCTTTGCCTGCTGCAGAAAGTTCTGGAACGCCGGTTCCTCCAGCCGGGCCTCAGCCACTGAGGGGTGAGAGAGATCAAAGAGGTGTAAATTGTCACCAGCACCCCCTGCTGGAAAATAATCCTCACCACCCTTCCTGTGCCCATTAGGGGGCGCTGCCACAACAAGGGCTATGGCTCTGTGTGATTGGTTACTAGCAGTCAGGTGAGGTGTTACCTGAGTGGTCGATGTCATCGGTATCGCTGTCTTCTGGCTCCTCCTCCTCCTCCTGCACATTCCCCCGGGTCAGGATGAGATCTGATGGACCGGCCACATCTTCCTCTGCAAACAGAGTGAATGATGGGAGATTGTAAGAGACAACCAATCACAACAGCCGGAGCTAGCAGTACATCCCAGCAATGTTACCTGTATGGGGCCCAGGGTGCAGGGCCACTGAGCCCATATCTGTATGGAGCCGCTCCAGCTGCTGCTGCTGTTCTCTCCTCTTCTCCTCCTCCTAATGATAAAAGATGGGGG
>NC_092861.1:193406-194146 GCF_032062135.1 Pyxicephalus adspersus
GGAGATTTTTGACCCCATTGGAAGATTTGCAGCTCCCCAGAGGGGAAATGCCCCCCAACCCCGAGGACTCACCAAGGCTTCTGTAATAATGGCTCCTGAGGCCGACCATGTGAAGACTTCGATCTGCCCCGGGGTATCAATCAGCACAAACCTGCAGGATGGGAGGAGTGTCAGAGGGCATTCTGTAGGGTGACAAGGAAGCAGCTCCTCTAGGGCGGGGCACATGGCTGGAGAAACTCACCACCATAAAAATTATAAGGTTTGTCCTTAGGGCCCCGGGCTCCCCAGAGGGAGGTGGAATACAGCTGGGTGTTATATAACCTACAAGAATCATTACCTAGCAGCAGAGAGGACATTGCTGGATATAGGGGGAGTATTGCGTCACTCACCGACTATTCTTCTGCCTCTTCTCAATGAACTTCACCACCTACAGAAAGATTATTGTTACAACACGAGTCTGTGCCCCCCCCCAAGAAAATAATCTCCATGGTGACCACACAATGCCTATAGAGAGTGCCGGGGGGGGGGGGGGGGACTCACCTGATCAAAACGTGTAGCAAACAGGTTGAGGGCCGTGACGATCCCACCATTGGGTCCCAACCCGTATCTGAGGAAAGAGCTCAGGAAATCAAACTACGGACCGGGCCAAAACCCCTGGGGGAGGCACTGTGCAGGGGCCTCACACACACCGGGGGCCTCACACACACCGGGGGCCTCACACACACCGGGGGCCTCACACA
>NC_092861.1:195641-198893 GCF_032062135.1 Pyxicephalus adspersus
ACAGAACCCCCCCTCCCCCAGATGGGTGACCCCATTAGAGGACAGAACCCCCCCTCCCCCAGATGGGTGACCCCATTACAAGACAGAACCCCCCTCCCCCAGATGGGTGACCCCATTACAAGACAGAACCCCCCCTCCCCCAGATGGGTGACCCCATTACAAGACAGAACCCCCACCTAGAAATCAGTAGGATGGAAGCAGGGTCAGGTAAGTAGTCATGCAGCCATGGCCCCTCCCCCGACACACTTACCTGGGTGAAGGTTGTCTTTCCGGACCCCGCCATCCCCAGAACAATCATACACACCGGAGAGCCACCATCCTCTCCTCCTCCCTCCGCCATGTTTCTCCTCCAATTCACACGTCACTTCCGCCTCTTACACAACTTTATTTAGAGAGACATGACAGTCGGCGTGATAGGCGGATCTCTAGAGCGACTCTTTTCCGGATTAAAAAGAACGGAAGGGGGCGGGGCCATTAAACTGCTGCACTTCCGGGGTCTGAGAACACGGAACGGTAAAGGGAGGGGGAGAGAAACCTACCTGCTGTGTGAGTACTTACCTCTGCGCTGTGTACCGACACAGGCCGCCATTATTCCCCGGTCCTCCCTGCCGATAACTTTCCCCTATACACACCCACCGTACCGTGCCCACCTACCCCTGCCAGCCATACAATGCCCACCTACCCCTGCTACCCGTACCGTGCCCACCTACCCCTGCCAGCCGTACCATGCCCACCTACCCCTGCCAGCCATACAGTGCCCACCTACCCCTGCCAGCCATACAGTGCCCACCTACCCCTGCCAGTCATATTGTGCCCACCTACCCCTGCCAGCCATATAGTGCCCACCTACCCCTGCCAGCCATTCTGTGCCCACCTACCCCTGCCAGTCATATTGTGCCCACCTACCCCTGCCAGCCATATAGTGCCCACCTACCCCTGCCAGCCATTCTGTGCCCAAATACCCCTTTCAGCCATATAGTGCCCACCTACCCCTGCCAGCCATACCGTGCCCACCTACCCCTGCCAGCCATACCATGCCCACCTACCCCTGCCTACCATACCATGCCTACCTACCCCTGCCAGCCATATCGTGCCCACCTACCCCTGCCAGCCATATCGTGCCCACCTACCCCTGCCAGCCGTACCGTGCCAACCTACCCCTGCCTTTTATACAGGTCCCACCTACCCCAGCCTACTGTACCGTGCCCACCTACCCCAGCCTACCATACTGTGCCTACTTACTCCCAGTCATCCCATGGGGGGTAGTTCTGTCCCTGGCATGGAGTGTTTTTGCCCCATAGAAGGGGGTAGTTCTGTGGGGGGGATGGGTCAGTGATCGGATTATTTCCGGCCGGGGTCAGAGGTCGTTTCATTCTTTGTGTTGGATTATCAGCTCAGAATAGATGATAGGTGATGGCTGAGCTGGGTGAATCTTATCTGTAGCTCGGAGATAAAGCTGATGTTGTAAATTCCCCGGGAAAGACTTTGTCCCCATTTGGGGTCCATTTCCTGCTCACAACCCAACCAGGAAATATTTGGGGGTGGTGCTGAGTCCGGTATATTGGACTTTGTTATATTCACACAGCGACTAATGAATGATTCACTGGTAGGAGTGCTCTTTTAGTATTGATTGGCTGTGATGTCTTCCCAATACAAAGTGTTCAGTCATTTATACCCTGGGGGGAGGGGTCGGTATCCTCGGATTTTCTGTCTCATGCTTTGTGTTGTCACCGGTGATTTCCTGTACAGGGGGGGGTCATGTCATTTCTGGGTCCCCCCCCCCCCTTGGGGATGACCTGGGTGTTTGTCCCTTGGGGGGGGGGGGGGTGGCACTGATTTTGGGAGGTTGTTCTAGAGCTGGGGGGATAGAAAGGACTTTGGGGTTCCTCAATAATGTATCCCAGACTGCTCCCTGCCCCCTCCCCCATGCTCACCAGTTTGACCCCCCTGACCCCGGGGTTGTCACTCCTTCTGCCTGACTACAGGGTGCATTGATGTGGGTGTAGCTCTGGGTGTGGTCACCACGGAATATTCAAACGCCCTGCATAGATACCCCCAGGCATTACATTAGGGGTATTATACCCGGGGTACCCATGGCAGCACTAACATTTCATATTCTTTACCAGAGCACCATGGCCGATCCCAACAAACCCCAGAGGAGGATGTCACGGACTGGAATCTCGTTGTATCAAGTATTGGGACTGGAGAAAGGCGCCTCCCAGGACGAGATAAAGAAGGCGTACAGGTAATATCGTCGTGTCAGGTCCAATCTCCGGTGATTGGCGTCGGGTGTCCGATCTGGGGTGATTGGCGTCGTGTGTCCGATCTCCGGTGATTGGCGTCGGGTGTCCGATCTGGGGTGAATCTCCGGTGATTGGCGTCGGGTGTCCGATCTGGGGTGATTGGCGTCGTGTGTCCGATCTCCGGTGATTGGCGTCGGGTGTCCGATCTGGGGTGATTGGCGTCGTGTGTCTGATCTGGAGTGAGCGGCGTCGGGTGTCCAATCTGGGGTGATTGGCGTCGTGTGTCCGATCTCCGGTGATTGGCGTCGGGTGTCCGATCTGGGGTGATTGGTGTCGGGTGGTCGATCCTGGGTGAGCGGCGTCGGGTGTCCGAACTGGGGTGAGCGGCGTCGGGTGTCCGAACTGGGGTGATTGGTGTCGGGTGTCCGATCTGGGGTGAGCGGCGTCGGGTGTCTGATCTAGGGTGATTGGCGTTTTTGGGTGATTGACAAATCGGATCGGGTCCTATCTAGGTGAGTCAGGTCAGAACATCTTTACATTTCACCCGTCTAACCTCTATTATTTGCTATCAGGAAACTAGCCCTGCGCTATCACCCAGACAAAAACCCGGATAACCCAGAGGCAGCAGAGAAATTCAAAGAAATCAACAATGCCAACACCATACTGAGCGACGACAACAAGCGCAAGATTTACGATGAGTACGGCTCTATGGGTCTCTACGTGGCTGAGCAATTTGGGGAGGAAAGCGTCAAATATTACTTCCTCATGTCCAAGTGCTGGTTCAAGGTAAGGCCCGGGGGGGAGGGGGGGTTCTGGCTAGTCTTCAGAAGATAAAGAGAGCCCCAAACCACTTCATGTTGGTTGGAGATCTGGGGATTGGGGACTTGTTCCCGGTCATGTTGGTTTGGGATCTAGGGATTGGGGACTTGTTCCCGGTCATGTTGGTTGGAGATCTGGGGATTGGGGACTTGTTCCCGGTCATGTTGGTTGGAGATCTGGGGATTGGGGA
>NC_092861.1:199578-200706 GCF_032062135.1 Pyxicephalus adspersus
ATTGGGGACTTGTTCCCGGTCATGTTGGTTGGAGATATGGGGATTGGGGACTTGTTCAGTGACATCTATAACATTTTCTGTGAGGTGTCCACCATGTTCATAATTTATTTGTATTACAGATATTATTGTGTGACGATACTCCAGGTTTGGGGGGGGGATATTCCCCTTTGGCTTTTGGTGACTGCTGGGCTGGGGTAGTATAGGAATTCCTCCCCATAGGGACACAGCAACCCAAACCTCACACATTATATGATCTAACCCACATCTGTACAAAATGTCACCCTGGAGGAAGCTGCCAGAATTTTCCTAGTGGGGAAGTAGAAATAGTAAAGGTAGAGTTTGGGCCACAGGTTTTGTTTTTGTCCCCACTGTGGAGACTTCAAATAATATTCCTGGGACAGGAAGTGATGGTGAAATCTGAGATAGGGATTGGCTATCAGTAGGTATCAGAGGAGACGTCATGGTGGGTATGTGCTTGACATGTTGTGTTAATTTTTGCTTTGCAGGGTTTGGTGATTTGCTGCACATTGTTCACATGCTGCTGCTGTTGCTGCTGTTGTGGGTTTTGCTGCGGCCGCTGTAAACCTCCAGAAGAAGATGAATCTTACAAGTGTGTGAATCCTGAGGACCTGGAAGCTCAGATCAGAGCAGAGGGCGGTAAGTGTGGTATTGGAAGTGCCAGTGTTGGATGAGGAGCCCCCAGTTCTGTATTATCTATCTTCTGTTCTTCTACAGGGGAAGAAGTCATCAATGTGCAGCCTTCACCTGGTGCTGCTGTGCACCCCGAGCCGCAGCGGCAGAACTCCTAACACTGTGAGTTACTTATGTCTGTCTCCCCCCGGTATCCATGTCCCGCCTTCTTCCCCTCCGTGTTGTCCATGTGTCCCAGTGTCCCTCCCAATTGTCCACGTCTCCCCCTCCCTGATGTTCTCTCTCTCCCACACCTCTCTCCCTCCCTCTCTCTATCTCTCTATCTCCCACATCTCACCCTCTCTCTCTCTCTCTATCTCTCTATCTCCCACATCTCTCACTCTCTCCCCCCTCTCTCTCTCACTCTCTCCCACATCTCTTTCCCTGTCTCTCCCTCTCTCTATCTCTCTATCTCCCACATCTCACCCTCTCTCTCTC
>NC_092861.1:201145-203304 GCF_032062135.1 Pyxicephalus adspersus
CTCGCTCTCTCCCACACCTCTCTCCCTGTCTCTCTCGCTCGCTCTCTCCCCCTCTCTCCCCCCCCAACTCTGTTCATGTTGCTTTGTCTCCTCACCTCTCTCTTTCTCTCCCCCAAGCACCCCATCATTACCTGGATAGCAGCTGTATTGGACGGGAACCCTTTCTCGTCATTTCTGGAGACCCCGACTTAGAGCTCTTAAAGAGAAGGAGAAAAGTTGTTCCAAAGAGCCCCCAATACCCCCCACTGATCTGACCCCTCTCCTCCATCTTCTTTGGACTTCACAGCCGAGGAGCATGGAGACCTTTCGCTCCTCATCATGCGGCTCGGAGAAGAAACCAAACACCGTAAATGGCCAACCAAAGAGTCTCCCGGTCTCCTGTGTACAAAGGCCAGCAAGTCGTATGTAGAAAATCTTTCCGTCCCATCGCTGGCCCAGCTGCTCTTTGAATCTATTTATTAAAGGGCTAACGGGAACCTTGGGGGTGGAACCCTGAGGCTGTGACAATCTCACTGTGTGGAAGTTTTCCCTGAAAAGGTTCTCCGCCATATTGGAAATGTTTGTATGCCAATAACTGCTGTACGTGGCCCGGCAGAAGATTGGAAGGGTCGCTCATGGCCTCCCCTAACTTCTCCCTCCCCCTGGATCTGTGGGCTCTCTGATCACCACTCTGCACTGACTCCAACCAATTAGATGATGCTGCACCTGACAGCCAATCAGGAACTTTCATTCATGCCGATGGTCTCACAAAGAATCATTTCAATCCTTTCTACTGTTGGTGAATCTGATTCATTCTGTACTTCCTGTGTTGACACCTTCACCCATTGGCTGGCCCAGACACATGTAAGGAAACTATGTGACCTACAAGAGTCCATTGGCCGATGTTTGATGGAGCCACAAAATGGTCGGAATTATTGCCCCCCCCCCCCCCCCCCAGTATTGTCAGTACCTCATTTTATCTTTTTATGTCTTTATGGACACTGGAATTCAAAACTTTCTATTGGGTTTGCCAAATGTACCAGTTTCTCACCAGCACATGTAGTGCCAAGACAATAGGGGGCGCTGTGGACTGGTCTGTGGCCATGTGACACCATGCAGAGGTGTCTGGTGCAAGGAGATCACTACCTCTGAGTGTCCTGGAGCTTTAATAAAATCACCCAGATAAAGGCTGGCTGTCCTCTGATATCTTCACCCTGCACAGGATCTGAACCTTGCCCTTCTCTGTGGCGGCTGCATTCGTTTTCCATTTTCAGCATGCAGTATAATAGGAGGAGGTCAGATAATGGGGAAGGGATGAGACCATAATGAGAAATCAGTGGGTGATGGTGGAGGGGTTGTGCTATTTCCAATGTCTATTAGGGGGAAATGACCCTTCTTAAACATTGTTTTACCCCTCTAAACCCCAATATCCTGCAGAGCTCCCCAAATTATTAATATGCCATCTTCACCTTTGTCCCTGGAATGAGAACATACCTGCACAGGTAAGTAACCCCTCCATCCTGGTAATGGTGTCATTACAGCAGGGGACAGGATCAGGCTAATAGGGCAAAAGGGAAATAAATGCAGTAAAAGGAGGAATTGGGGGGTTATTTTACAGTTCCTATTATCCAGTATATGGACCGTTCACTCAGCAAAGTCCCCTCCTTGCCAAGGATCAGAGGATGTGCCACTAACTTCAATCATCCAATCAGCTGCCTGTGTTGTCTTCTTTACATTTCCCTGCTTGGGACTCTTGACAAAGTTTTCACCCAGCTGAATGAATTATTCCTTGCACCTTGGAAAGTGAATAGCCTCATGATGAAAGTTGGGGTCCATTAGGGGCATGAAACCCAACAAATTTGTAGACATAATAAAGAAAGAAAAACCCTGCAAACCATTGTGATTGTATATTTCAGTCTGAGGCTCCTCCCACATGATGCCCCTCCCATGTGATGCCCCTCCCACATGGTGCTCTGTAGGGATCGTGTCATTGGAGAAGAATTTCCTTGACTCCTAAAAAACAAGTTAGAGGACATCTTCCCATAAATAAATCCCATAGGATGATTTCCCCTCTATTTCATCGCCCAGCCAGTCACTTGGGGGGTCAGAGGTAATACAAGGAAGGGGAGATCAGCCTGCAAAGTTATCTGAAAACCCAAACACTTCCAGGTATTTCCTCC
>NC_092861.1:204410-208162 GCF_032062135.1 Pyxicephalus adspersus
GGGTTTGTACCCTGCTGTGCCCATCATGGGGGTTCCCATCATTTGTGTGCTGAGTCCCGCGTATGTACCCTGCTATGCCCATCATGGGGGTTCCCATCATTCGTGTGCTGAGTCCCGGGTCTGTACCCTGCTGTACCCATCGTGGGGGTTCCCATTATTCATGTGCTGAGTCCCTGGGGGGGTTCCCTCCACCAGTTCTCAGGTGTTTAACTTTCTAGTGTCTATTATGGGGGGTTCCCATCATCCCTGTGCTGAATTCTCAGGTCTGTACCCCTCCTGTGCCTGAGTAGGGACAATATCATGCAAATAATGGGAACTTTTATAACTTAGCTGTAGGATGAGATGTAACATAAGGTTTATTTTTTTTTATTTAAAATGTAAGAGGATAAAATAATGGGAATGGTTGTGTGAATGATTCCTCAGCCAATTCTCCTGAAAGTTCACTGACCGCCATTCAGATTCATTTCAGATCCTGCTAAAGCAAGGACTCGTTCTGCCACCTAGTGGCCAATTGTCAATGTTCACAGCGGTCACATTAGGGCTCTTACGCTCTATAGAAGAATTTAGGGAAATTGGCAGGGGAATAATTTATAAATCAATCTGTTATTCATCTTCCATCATCAATAATCTGCCAATGTTCAGAAGTAAGAAGGAATAAATGAATAAGCGGTAATTCCCGGTGTAATAAAGCCTCCCCCTGATTCCAGTGATGCTGTTACAGCGGTTGCAGCGTTTGCGTCATGTTGGGGGGGCCCTTCTGGGACCTAATACCCATCCCCCAGTGCTGTGTACGTCGCCCATCTGTTTCTTCTAAACTCAATGTTTCTGATACATTCACCAGTCACCCAACGCGTTTTTGGTGCAATGGGCCAGGGATTCAAGCAAGAAAGATGTTGGGGGAGAAGAGAGAGAAATCAGATATCTGGATTATAGCACCGAGGGGTCCAGTTCTGGTACACAAAGTACTAATCATTTCCTGGGTCATACACAGGAGGGACCTGGAGTCTCCGGGGGTGTGGGGTGAATTTAATAACCATTTCAGGTGGCACTGCCAATGTTTGCCCCAGTTGTGGCCCCCTAGGGGTGTTTCTTGGTATAAAAAGGCTTGGATACCCCCAGGGCATTATTATTATTATTAAACAGGATTTATATAGCGCCAACATATTACGCAGCGCTGTACATTAAATAGGGCATCAGAATATTTATACAATAGTAGGTGAAATCTTCCCACCATTGGACCGGCCAGGAAAACATGGCACATAAAGGTCGTTATTGTAGGTGCAGGGGTCAAGGAGGGGGCAGAACTGGGACTTCACCTACAAAAATGACCTTTATGTACTGTGGGGTCCGATGGTGGGAAGGGTGGGTGCCATCTGGGCAACATAATTACCCCATGCAGAGCAGCCACAAGAGGGCACTCTCCCCTGCAGTGACCAGGAGCAGCCTTCTGCCTGACACTCCCCAGCTGCAAAGCCCCAGACCGGTGCAGGCCAATTCAGGTCCAAGTTATAAGATCCAAGGCCCTGGACTTAGGCCTAGCTCTGAGGTTTACACCCCCCTAGTCCAGTCTTCTTTCCATACGGTCATCCATATATATTTTTTCGGGCAGACAAACAAGTTAGGATTGGCTCTCTGCTCTCTGTCTGCCGATGCACCCCAACATCACCAATGGATTCCCCAAGCTGGGGGAGATCTGCGGGAAGCAGAAATGTGAGCAATACCCAGATCAGAACCAAGGACTTTCCAGCATGCAAAGATCCCGAAGTGTTTTGTAAGACCCCGACTTCTGTGAAGGTAAGAATGCATACACAGAATATTCCGGAAATAACAGGCAGACAATACTTTAGGGGCTAATAACCAAACTACAAAGAAAAGGGCAGTAATGGGCACCACACACTGTCCCCGCGTCATATATCAATGGAGAGTTTGTTTCAGGGCAGCATTGAAAATCCTTTAAACAGCCTGCTGATTGGACGCCTCCGCAATGTAATGCCCCCCCATGTGTATCCAGACATGCTTTCCGTGCTGCTAGGTGGGGTAATAGAATATTTGCCCCCCATATTTCTGTACCACACCAGACCTTGCCTGGGATGGAGCTTCTTCCCCACATCCAGGCCTTCAAAAAGCTTCATTCATGGAGGATTATGTCTTTTACAAAGGGGTGGCATCAGATATCTGCCCCCACCCAGGGCAATGAGTACCGGGCACATACCTATTGCCACAAGGAGAGAAAAGTCCCGACCTTTCCTGATATTCAGCTGATCTGAGGAGGAAGAACAACAATCAGAATAATTTGTGTGTTTGACTTTCCCAGGGACATTATGAAAGATAACAATCTGGTTGTCCTATAATTTCCTAATTATGTCGGTTTGGACAGACGCTGCCCGGGGCAAGAAGCGGGGTGTCATTTCTAGGCGTTATCTATTGGGCAATATAACAATGAATGATTTTGTTCGGGCGTAGCTGAGTACACGATGGCACGCAACTCGAAAACCCAACCCAAAAAATGTCCTACATTGGGGATACCCAACCTTTACTTGTGCAAGAAACCTGCCAGGGGGTGTAACTCCTCACCATTCTACCCCAAATACAAAGTCCAATCCATATTGGATTGGCCCTGTAGGATAGCCCTGGTGGGATGACCCCATCCCACCCCACGCTGGTTCTGTTTGCCTCCAATAGTGAGATTTTCCCATGGTCAGTGGTATCTCAGCCATCTCCCAAAGAAGTCACCCGTCTGCACCCCACCTTATACCCCAATATAATTACCCCCTGAGAGGTCACTGAGGGCAGGGAAGCCATGATTTGGGTCAGTAATGAGTGACCGGGAATTCATCAATGTCTGCGGTCATAATAGAAATTTACCCACCAAGGAGTTAGATAACGAGGCTGCGATATGGTGGAGACGATGAATCTGCTGAGCGCTCATAACTGGGCTGAATTCCTCATAGGAAAGGTATGGAGGTGACAGAACCGGTTCCCATTCCTGTCCTGCCACTCCCATTCCTGTCCTGTCACTCCCATTCCTGTCCTGCCACTCCCATTCCTGTCCTGCCACTCCCATCAGAGATTCCAATATAAATTCTGCAGATGGAGCGCAGATCCAGGCAATCCCATCAGCAGACATGAGACCATCCATGGTTGGGGTTCTGTCCGTCCTCCTGGCAATGATTCTGATCCAAACAGCGTCTGCCCGTAAGTTAGAGCGGGGATGGGGACCTGATTGGGCCCTTTACTGCTGGGGATTTGTTCTCCAGGTATTGCAGATATGCTGGGTGGGGTTGTACAGGTTAGGGATTATGTTCTCCAGGTATTAGGGGTATGCTGGGTGAGGGTTTGTAAAGGTGAAGGGGGATATGTTCTTGAGGTATTGGGGGTATGCTGGGTGGGGATGTACAGGTGAGGGGGGATATATCCTCAAGGTATTGGGGGTACACTGGGTGGGGGGTGAAAGGGTGAAGGGGGATGTGTCTTTCAGAAATTGGGTGTACACGGAGTGGTGGTGTACAGGTTAGGGGGGATATGTCCTCCAGGATCTGGGGTATACTGGGTGGGGGGTGCACAGGTAAAGGGGGATATGTCCTCCAGGTTTTATTAGTGTGCTTGGTGGGAGGTATATAGGTGAGTGGGGGTATATGTACTTTAGGTATGGGGGGATGGTGAGTGGGGGGGATGCTGGGGGAGGCTTGTCCTCCAGGTATTGGCAGTAAATTAGGTGAGGGGTGTACAGGTAAGGGGGATATATCCTCCAG
>NC_092861.1:210836-212491 GCF_032062135.1 Pyxicephalus adspersus
TATTGTATATTGGATTGAAATTTGCGAGGTACCAAGGATGAAGAATGGATACAAGGAGGGCGGAACTAAAATGCTCTTGGTAACTACAGATTGCGGTGATTGGCTAAGGCAGCACAAGAAGGGCGGTGCATAGGAGGAGAAAGTAAGGGGCGGGGCATATGTACATAAAGGGCGGGGTAATGTTACATTTGCTATGGCATATGACGATTTTCATTAGTGGGCGGCGCTTTGGGAATCCGGAAGTCGGAGGCGGGAGAGGAAAGTCAGAAGAACAACGAGAAACATACCGGAGAGCCGGAAGGTAAGGGACAGTGCACGTACAACTTCCGGTACCCTGTACACATCTAAATACCTACAGTCATCATATTCCTTACCGACTACTTAACGCCCGTTCTGAATGACACCGAACTATCCCCTCCCTAGCCACAGCCACCTACCTCCCCCATATAGGTACAGCCACCTACCTACCCCTCCCCCATATGGTACAGCCACCTACCTACCCCTCCCTTATATAGGTACAGCTACCTACCTCCCCCTCCCCTATATAGGTACAGCCACCTACTTCCCCTCCCCTATATACTTACTGCCACCTACCTCCCCTTCCCTATATACGTACAGCCACCTACCTCCCCCTCCCCTATATAGGTACAGTCAACTACCTACCCCTCCCTTATATAAATACAGCCACCTACCTCCCCTCCCCTATATGGGTACAGCAACCTACCTCCCCTATATACGTACAGCCACCTACCTCCCCCTCCCCCATATGGGTACAGCAACCTACCTCCCCTATATACGTACAGCCATCTACCCCCTTCCCCTATATAGGTACAGCCACCTACCCCCCTATATACGTACAGCCACCTACCTCCCCCCCCCATATGGGTACAGCAACCTACCTCCCCTATATACGTACAGCCACCTACCTCCCCCTCCCCCATATAGGTACAACCACCTACCTCCCCTCTATATAGGTATAGCCACTTACCTCTTCTCCCCTATATAGAAACAGCCACCTACCCCAATGAATTATTATTTATTACACAGTATTTATATAGCACCATCATATTACGTAGCGCTGTACATAGTCCATAGTCATGTGACTAGCTGTCCCTCATAGGAGCTCACAATGTCCCTACCATAGTCATATGTCATTTATACACGCTAAGGCCAATGTAGTGGAAAGCCAATAAACCTAACTGCATGTTTTTGGGATGTGCGAGGAAACCGGAGTACCCGGAGGAAACCCACACAGATACGGGGAGAACCTACATACTCCATGCAGATATTGTCCTGGCTGGGATTCCAACCTTGGACCCAGCGCTGCAAAGGCCGGAGTGCTAACCCCTGAGCCACCGTGCTGAATATGAACAGCTACCTACCCCCCCATATAGATACAGCCACCTATCTCGTACTTTATAAATACAGATACCTACCTACCTCACCCTGTCTATTCCCTCTCCCCCCCCTCCTTCCCCAATACCTACATACCCCTTGTGACTGCTGTAATTCCCCCATAACCCCTAATGGTGATATCACCCCACTGCTATATATCTCACCCCATTGCTGACTATTAAGGAGACCCCTTACCTGCCTCCATCCTCCTATTTCTTATTTTCTGCAATAAATACATTTGAAGTAAGTTATAATGGGAC
>NC_092861.1:213783-216711 GCF_032062135.1 Pyxicephalus adspersus
GTGTTTGAGGAGTGTTTAGATTCTCTTATGTACATGGTGAAGTGTCAGGATGATTGTGGGTGTAATAAATTAGTGAAAAGGTTTAATAAGGAGTACAGGGGCTCCGCCGTCATCATCCGAGGTCAATGTGAGGATGGACATTTCTTTAAAATCTGGGAAAGTCAACCCAGGGTGAAAAGATGCTTCGCTGGGGATGTGCTCATGGCGGCCTCCTTGTTTTGCAGCAGTCTGAAGTATCATGAAGCTCACAACTTCTTCAACTGTTTGGGGTTGAGGCAGATTTCAGAAAAAACTATTCACCACTATGAAAAGTACTTTTGTTATCCAGCAATCCATGCGGCTTGGGTGAAAGAACAGAAGAAAGTATCCAGAGAACTTCATGACAGGCCGGTATTCCTGGCTGGTGACTGGCAATATGGCAGCTCTGGCAGTAATTCTGTGCATTGTGTATATACCCTGTCTGATATCATTACAGATAAAATTGTAGACTTTGAGATTATTCAGAGTACTTCATGCCAACCCTTTGTGGATATGGAGAAGTACGGTTTTGAGGTTTGCATGTCTCGAGCTATGGCTGAAGGGGTGGACATTGCTTGTTTTGCCTCTGACCGGAATGAAAGGATTGTAGAATCCATGAAGGAAAATTATGGCCATGTTGAACATCAGCTCAATGTACGGCGTTACGCTAAACGGATATTAAGAAAGCTGAAAACGGTTAGCCGATCGAGGTTCTGTGCAGCCATTGGGCCCTGGACCAAACACATATATGACCATTTCTTATGGTCAGTCCAGACATCTGAACAAAATGAGCTTCTACTGAGGGAGAAATGGCTGTCAGTACTTCATCATATCATTGGCCAGCACTCATGGGAAGAGGGGAGTCTCTATAAACAATGTGAACATGCAGACCTCTCCCAAAACACAGACATCCTGTGGCTTAAACCTGGAAGTCCATCATTTCAGAAAATACAAGAAATAGTTGCTGACCCTCAGCTAATTGAAGATCTAAAATATCTGACCTGGAACTGCCAGTCTGGGATCTCCTTACTCAATAACATTATGAAGTCCAGCAGCAAAAGGCCCCATTCTGGAATCGATGAAATGGAAGCCAGAATCAAACTTGCAGCTCTGAACCACAACCAGAATGTCGGCCGAAGGAAAACGGAGGTGAGAGTTGTCCGCAAACGCAGTGATAGAGCCAGAAGGAAACGTATGGCAACCAATAAGAGAACGCGATGGCTTGTACGTCCATTACACGAGACCAGGAATTCTGATTATCTGTGGCCCGTTATGGAAGGAGTGCTGGGAATATGTGAAGGCAGAGAACCAACCTCAGATATATCAGAAGTCTCCTCCACACCACCTAATCTTACAAGCCCAATGCTAAACCCATTTCCAGGTTCAGTATAAAGAAAGCGTTAGCAGGGAACCCGTCGTCTTTTCATCATCCTTATAACTTCATGAGAAAAGCTTTCATTTATTTAGGAAACTTTTGTTTGTACTCCGAGAGGTCACAAAGCCCAAAAGCACATTAAGTTTTTTTTTTATTTTTTTGTGTATATTTTTTTAAGATTACAGAACAAAACAGGGAAGATAATATTAAGGGTTTAGAAAATGACAACGTTCAGGTCTGACAACATAAATAAAAACATTATATCTGGATTGCATACAGATAAAAGACTTTTATGTCTAATTTGTTCTGAAATCCGATGGGATTGGTGGAGAGATCAATGAATGAGAATTAGGAGGATATCAATGACGCTTGGAAGTAAAATATGAGGCCACAGTGATTATATAGAAGTGATGAGAACATGACAGGTTCCCTTTACTATTCTGCACAATTGTGTAAATATTCCTTCATAGAGAATCACCAAAATTTGAACATAAATTTCCTTGTCCTATAAGTGAGTATCCCGGACTGAGAAGAAATCTCCCCATAAACCTTGTGTAACCCTTTCAGAGAGTCATGGAAGCTCCCCCGGGTTTGGATTCTTTTGATTTGTAGTCAGCTTTTTATTCTGGTGATCTGGGATTGTGATTTCCTGATAATAAACTGTGGTCCTGTTTTAGAATCTTGTGACAAAATCTTTTCATGTGATGGTCCTTACAGTGTTTGATTGGAAATGTCCAATGTCTTGTATGGGGCAGAAGCTGAAGTTATTTCTATCCAAGGCAGAATGGCGACCCCCAGTACATTCACAATATTGTAACTCCACCCTGTCCAAGAATAAATGGAACAAGTCTGAGCTCAAAGGGCATTCCGTGGGACTGCTCAGTTCATTCTTATAGACCAGTCCTTCTTATAAGTGAACCTTATTGCTTGCGGTGTGGTGATGCTTCTTGCAGCGTCCTAGTTTGGTCTGCCACTTTCAATCTCAAACTGTACTGAATGCTCCCAGATGCCTCGGGGTTGAACATGGGAGTGATTGATTGGTTGACAAATGCCCAACTGAGCTCAGCCAAACAAAGCTTTTTAAATAAAATTGAGGCTTTTGTCTATTGAAGTCTTCTAATAATGTGTTTTGGTAATTTACTTGTGTGGCCTGATTCCAATGTAAAATATGCATAGCATACATCATTTAGACACATAATGCCAATATAGGGTACAGATAGAGGGGGAGAGCTAGACTTGGATCTGGTTACTGACCTGCACTATAGAGTTACATAGTTATTCATGTTGAAAAAAGACATACAGTTAGCTCCATAAATATTTGGACAGAGAACTTGTTTTCTAATTTCAGTTCTGTACATTACCACAATTATTATAAATAAAACAACTCAGATTGACCTGCAGACTTTCAGCTTTAATTCAGTGGGTTGAACACAAAGATTCCATAAATGTGAGGAACTAAATCCTTTATTACACAATCACTTCATTTCAGGGGTATAAAGTAATTGGACAATTGACTCAAAGGTTATTTCATGGGC
>NC_092861.1:218851-224807 GCF_032062135.1 Pyxicephalus adspersus
TCTTTATCAAACTCTCTAAGACCTTTCCAACTATGGACGTTAAACTAACGGGTCTGTAGTTACCTGGTAATGACTTTGCTCCCTTTTTGAAGATAGGAACATTGGCCTTACATCAATCCATCGGTACCTTGCCAGTGACTAAAGAGTCTCTAAAAATTAGAAATAATGGCTTTGAAATAACTGAGCTTAGCTCTTTGAGGACACGTGGATGTAATCCATCAGGTCCTGGTCCTTTGTTCCCAGCTGTTTCAGTCATATCAATTCTGAGCCATTGTGACTCATTTAAGGCAGTGACATTGCTATTATGAATTTGGATTTGAGCTCTGCCATTTTCCTTCATGTACACAGAGCTAAAAAAAAGTGTTTAGTAAATCTGCCTTGTCTTTATTCCCATTTACCAACCCAGCGACATCCTATAAGGGGCCTACATGCTCAGGTCTGATCTTTTTGCTATATATAAATATATTTAAACATTTGGAGGGGGGGGGTTGCTTTACTTTCTTTTGTAATCTGTCTTTTAGTTTGAAGTTTTGCACATTTTATCCACTTTTTACATCTTCCTGAGGTTCAGGGAAATGCCCAGGGTTGGCACAATGGCTGACTGGGTTTTTGGTTAATCACCTGAATTGTGAAGGCTGAATGTAGATTGGACCAAAGCTCTGAAACCATTGCTGCTCCAGCTGGTGACCACTGGTATAAAAAAAGAATAAATGTTGTCACTGGCAGAATCAGACACACAAAAAGCAATGTATGATGAGGTCAGAGTATTTCCCTTCTGTATTGACTGGGCGCGGAGTTGTAAGAAATGAGAGCCGACTACTTACAGTAAGTATGAGTTAAGGTTGGTTTGAGGGCCAATCACAGTGCTGCCCTCTCCTGGCTTCTTTAACCATTGCGAGTAATTGTGTGCAACGTATTTGTCATATACACGTATTTCCCATAGCACAGAATATTAATACAGCTCCCTGATTCACCTGCCACCCCCAGGGACAAAAACACCTTCTAGGAGCAACTCCAGGTCTTCTTGGCATCCCCCGGGGCAGATTCTTTGCCACTAATACCCTTTGCAACTAAACAAGACCAGAACCAAACTTTCATTAGCCAATCAATCTTCATGATGCTGAAACATAAATAATAATTCTGTAATGTTTTCTCTTGGATAGCTCCATACAAAACAATTGCATCCCATCGATAACTCCGCCATCGGCATTATGGAATCCCAATAATTGTACCGGTTTCACTCCAGATGTGGTCAGGTTATGGGATTGGTGATGCCACGAATTTCATAAAACCCAAATAGGTTGGGTCAGGGTGTCACGTACCCTAATGGGGGCCTACGATGTGAAATCTTCTTACTGCTCCTAGCACCCCGCAGGAAGAGGGCTAGGAGTGCGGGTAAGGAGTGTAGGCTGGGGGTGAAGGCAGGGGGTATCTCTATATATGAGACAAACTGCACTACTGAGGGACTATGGACCACCTGTGGGTTACCCTATATGAGTAGAGCCCATATAGACTGTCCGTGCCAGGACCTCCCATGCCACCTCCTGGTGCCACCGATGTTCCCCACGTATCCGTGGCACTGT
Source organism: Pyxicephalus adspersus (assembly GCF_032062135.1). Classification (NCBI taxonomy): domain Eukaryota; kingdom Metazoa; phylum Chordata; class Amphibia; order Anura; family Pyxicephalidae; genus Pyxicephalus; species Pyxicephalus adspersus. The sequence continues at coordinate 220,435 of NC_092861.1, forward strand.
CAGACCATTATATATATTTTTCTGATACAATTACGTACGGCATCAGATGTTGTCACCCTCCAGCCTGAACCTCCATGGTGTTTGCAGCCCTGGGAAAGCACAGCTGCATCTCTGTTAGCTGCAAATTCAGAAAAGCCACAAAATGTTACCACCTCCTCTTACCACCGCCTTTTATTTTATTACCCTGTATGTCTTTTGATCTATTTCCTGCCAAACACCAACCACAAAAACTGAAAGACACAAAAGAATTGACAGAGGAAGAGAGCGAAGTGCCTCGGGCTGGGTGGGAGAAATGTCAGCTAAACCACTGGACACGTATTACTTCCACGTGCTTTGCTTGTGCGTGGCCGCTAGTGCCGGACTGACGGGTGAGTAGATGAGGAGGGGGATTGTGTTGGGTGGCTCTGGAGAGTTGATATGACGAGATATACTAATAGAAGGGAGAGAAGGTTCTTGATGTAGAAACAAACCATTCACCATATTTATTTCACTTTTTTTTATCCAGTGAATGATTTTCACCCGACCAACATTTTCATCTCGCAATTTATTGTTTTTGTTGCTGGAAATTAAAACGGTTGAGGAATACAAAGCTGATGATAGGAAGGTGGTGGTGACCCCATTATATTGTAGGGGCTTTGGCTTATAATGGGCCAGATAATTACACCCATCGCCCTCCCCCCAGGGTTCAATCATAAATCATCAGCAATTCTTGTCCCATAATCATTAAAAAAGAGAAAGTAGGAAATTATTTTCTTAATAAATTTTGATGTAACCTAGAAGTTATATATGGAAAGGACAGGCAGAGGGGTTGTTTTAGCTGCTTATAATAAACAAAGGTTTACATGAGTATTAGTTATTATACAAAATACAAGTCATAGCTATACAAGTTCTTCTAATCAAGTAACTGCGTATCAAGCCCATAAGAAGAATGGATTACTTGGAACAATCCACATGTCATCCCTTAGACCTGACGCGTTTCACCCTAATGGCTTCCTCAGAGGAGCTGGAGATGAAAAAACTAGTGATTGAAAGATCAAACAATGAACCAATTGATAATATCCCGCTCTTTTTGTGTTCTTGTATTGTATAATGGAGTTTTTCCTTGTGTGGGGGATCTCAGATATTTTTATGTGTTTTTGGAATTCCTCCTAAACTGAATGCCGTATTCTGTGCCTCCCCAAAAAAATGATCCTTTATCCCAATTCAAACCTCTTTATTCATTTACCAAACCTCCATCAACTATAGGTACTATAAGTACCCCAAAACCCTGTACAACCCTCTTCCTCCAGCTTCTACAGCCCTAAGGTTAGTACCCCAACAACCCCCACATCCTGCTCCACATACAGTCCAAGATAAGAAACCCCTCTACCCTTATATAAACCCCTATATACATCGCTATAACCCCCCTATATAGCCCTATATACCACTTTGTATCCCACCCTATATAACCCTGTATAAACAAACACTCACCCCTTTATACCACACTATACCCCTAAATGGCCCTCTATATACCCATATATAACCCCTATATACCCCTCTATACCTGCCACAACCCCTATATACCCCTCCATAACCCCTATATACCCCTCTATATACCCCTTCATAACCCCCTTTATACCACTCTATACCCCTATATAGCGCTCTATATACCCATATATAACCCCTATATACCCCTCTATACCACTTTGTATCCCACCCTATATAACCCTGTATAAACAAACACTCACCCCTTTATACCACACTATACCCCTAAATGGCCCTCTATATACCCATATATAACCCCTATATACCCCTCTATACCTGCCACAACCCCTATATACCCCTCCATAACCCCTATATACCCCTCTATATACCCCTTCATAACCCCCTTTATACCACTCTATACCCCTATATAGCGCTCTATATACCCATATATAACCCCTATATACCCCTCTATACCTGCCACAACCCCTATATACCCCTCCATAACCCCTATATACCCCTCTATATACCCCTTCATAACCCCCTTTATACCACTCTATACCCCTATATAGCCCTCTATATACCCATATATAACCCCTATATACCCCTCTATACCACTTTGTATCCCACCCTATATAACCCTGTATAAACACACACTCGCACCTTTATACCACACTATACCCCTATATGACCCTCTAAATACCCATATATAACCCCTATATACCCCTCTATACCTGCCATAACCTCTATATACCCCTATATAACCCCTATATACCACTCTTTACCCATTTATAGCCCTCTGTATACCCCTCCATAAGCCCTATATACCCCTATGTAACCCCTATATTCCCAATCTAAAACCCCCCTTTATACCACTCTATACCACTTTGTATCCCACCCTATATAACCCTGTATAAACACACACACGCACCCCTATATACCACTCTATACCCCTATACACCCCTCCACAACCCCTATATGTCAGTAAGGTATGAGTGTAGTAGTAGGCTGGTTGGTGTTAGATGTTGACAATAGGGCAGATGAAACCTGGGTGTGGTAAATAACGAGGTGCACATTGTGGAAGATGGGGCATTAGGGGCATTAGGGTCTGTGTCAGGGATTCCTTGTGTATCAGGTGTGCTTGTTACACTTGATGGACGCCATTTGGGTGGAATTGATCCAGGCTGGTTGATGTAAGTTCTTTTGGTGCAGTTTTGGTTTCCAGTCATTGTGATCACGTTTTTCTTTTAGGTCTAACAATATAAATAGTTGTACAGCGCTGTGTTATATGTTGGTGCTATATAAATACTATAAAATAAGTTGTTATACCGTGCAGCAGATGTTGAAGCTGTGCTAATTGTAGGAGTCTTTGTAAGCTTCTTATTGGTGGAAGAGGATTCCCATTGGTAGACTGTTTGGGTTTATAAATCTCCACTTAGTTATGTTTGATCTTTCTTATTGAAGATATTTAATTTTTCCAAATGTGTCCCAAGGTCCTTAAATTTCTTTTCAATGAGGGGGAACCGATCTGAATATTGTGAGTTTGGAGTGTCATTTGGTGCAGCACGGTGGCTCAGTGGTTAGCACTCCGGCCTTTGCAGCGCTGGGTCCCAAGTTGGAATCTCAGTCAGGACACTATCTGCATGGAGTTTGTAGGTTCTCCCTGTGTCTGTGTGGGTTTCCTCCGGGTACTCCGGTTTCCTCTCACATTCCAAAAACATGCAGTTAGGGTAATTGACTTCCCCCCAATATTGTCCTTACACTAATAATGACATATGACTATGGGGGGACATTAACTATATGTCTGCTATATCACTATATATATATCTATATGTCTGCTATATCACTATATTTATGGGGAGCGGTGAGTCACTGAAATTGAAGACATGCCCCCAGGGTGACGACATGATGGCAGAACCCCCCATTCTCCCATCGCAGGCTCAGACCTTCTTGCTAAGTTTTAGGGGGGGAGGGGTGCAGGGCGCCGGACACAACAGAAGTCTGCGATTGGGGAGTGGCAGGGCCAACATGTTTTCGCATACCACTGGTTGGTGACTGCTGGTCTATAATATATAAATACTTTATACCCCACAGCACACCAGCGGGAGGCGCTATTTCTATGCTGCATTGGGAACTCATAGATCAATCAATCCCTATAAAGGGGAAGAAATAAATCAGATTACTACTTTGGAATTATGTTAGTATTTTTGTATTTCTTCACACAAGAAGAGAAATGATCTGCACTTGTTTTATTTGTCTTACAGAATATTCCATTACTTATCAAACAACCTCAAATGTTAGGATATGTATATGGGGTCAGCAATCCGGAGGATCTCTTCCCATTTATTCTGTCCAGCAGCCCCTGCTTCCCTATACCCGTGCAGCCTGATAATCCGTATCGGCATCCCCGGCATCACTCAGAGGGTGTGCACGGCTAAAGGGGATTTCGGGAGCTCCTGGGTCCTTATTGCCTCTCTGCTCCGTCCCCAGGGCCTGTTATAGGGTTTATCTGGGCTGATTGGTGCTGGAGAATTCTCGTGTGATTTACTGACCCATCGGTTATATGCGACCGGATATTCTATGTATGAGCTGTGCTCGGTATTCTGGACTTGGCTCTGTTGGAATCTTGGTACTGCTTTATCTATGGGCTCCTGGCTTGCTGCCGGCCCATTACCAGACACCATCCCTTGTGCACCAAGTCCTGGGGGCCACGGAGTGCTGGGGGACACAACCAGTCCATGGTATTATTGTTATTTCTACAAAAACCTCTTTATTTACACTCCATTCTCACTTTCACATTATATTCACACTTAATCAAAAGGTTAACACAGCTCTGCCTAACTGTGAACGTTATATATTATAAACATTTCAACCACTAGTTCATCTGTTTCCAGCTCCCAGTTCAGCGTTGT
>NC_092861.1:226457-245707 GCF_032062135.1 Pyxicephalus adspersus
GGTGGGGTTACCTGGGACATGTACACATAACATTCATCTAATCATCATGGAATGTATCAGATGGGAGAATATGATGCGTGATTGGGGAGAAGTGAATATTCGGTGATTGGGTGCTCGGATACAGGGTCACCCGCCATACACCTATCTCTATATATAAACCTGCAGAATACAGAAACCATCAAATATTTACCCTCAGAGATTACCCCGAGCTCTCTGCCCCACATGTCACATATCACCCCATTCATACCCTGAGATACACCCGCTGTATATTCCCTGGTTACCCCATTATGTGACCCCCCATACTTCCTATATCCCCGTATTGCAGAGAATGTAAGTTCCATGCAGAAGATTTCAGTAAATGATTTCTTTTCTATTTTCAGATTTGCCGTCTCTTCGTGTTGATGGCGGTGATCACCAATGTGAGGGGATAATTCAGCACAGACATGAGGATAGCTGGCTGCCTATCTGTATAACTTCAATCACTAAGGATTTACCCTCCATGATTTGTAGTGAGTTAAAATGTGGCTCCCCTATACCGGAGCGTCCCATAGATCTTCAACCGCTCAGTAATTCCTCCATGGTACTAAATATCACCTGCGTATCCGAAGAGAATCTCAGGAACTGCAGCATCTTCCCCATAGCAGAAAATGAATGTGACGGAGCCGCCATCATACATTGTGCAGGTAACTAATATCATTATATATGAGATATAGCCCAGTTTTTTGCCCGACATTGCGGTATGATATTTCCGCTCCCTCGGATTTGTTATCAGTGGATTTGCCCCATTACACCTGTACGGGCTCAGGAAGTATCCATAGGACTGATAATATGGTTTGGACCATTTCCCGCTAAGCAGAAATCCCCCCACCCCCAGTATCTCACATCAGAATAATGTCTGGTCATGTGACCCCCCCCCCGTCTGATCATGTGACATGATAGGGTGCCCTCTGATTGTCCCGCAGAATCGATTGGATCTCGGGGTTCCTCCAGCACCTCCTCCGGGGAGCAGAACTGGTATGAGAATTACAGATTCCGGGAAGAAGGTAAGTGGACGACAAGTGACTCCATGACCCAATATACATGACCCCATAGGGGGCTTCTAGTGAGACCAATCACTGATCTGCCCTCACCCCTTGTCTGGCTGTGTGTCACCAAGGGAGGTCAGTGGGGCCACCCTGAGAATATCTCCATCCAGGGGCCCATCCAGGATGGCCACTCCCCAAGACACAACCAGTACAATTAGTAGAATAGTGCTTTAATTACCTGTCGGAGAGGGCAGAGGTGGGATGGAGGGGCAGATGGGGTATGCCAGGTAAATGAATTAGTTGTATCTCACCTGTCTGTACATTCTTCTTGCAGTCTGAATACCACAGGGACTAAGATGGGAAGATTTCCACCATGCTGTTCATTGAAGTCGTCGTTACCAAGCAGACCGAAGCCAGTATTTTACAAGAACCCCAATAAGCAGCTATAACCCCAATCGGTGTAAATATTCCCAGTATATTATAAACTGAACCCCCCAACCCCAAGTCCACCCTCACAGTCTCAGGGTCTCCCCCAGTATCCATAGTGTTCAGGATTTGCCTCTCTATAACCTGCATCTTCCTGCTAAGATTTGGGGCCGGTAATATTATTTGGGACCGGCAGATATTTCTAGGTAATAAACAGTCATTTTGTATATATTATTGACTACAAAATAAAAAAACATTCTTATGTTCTCATTGGTTCGCCAGTGTCAAGCTCAAAGGGGGAGGAGCTTTCTTTAGGAGGGTGTATGGGTTACCTACCTGGACATCTGCAGGTATTGCAGGGATATCTGGTGAGGGTTCCTCTGAAAGCATTACCTCTGTAATGGACGTCATCTACCCCCAGACCTTTGGTTGGCAGGTATGTGGCAGGTATGTGGTGGTCACCCCTGTGCAATGGACGTCATCTACCCCGACTCTTCACTGATCAGCAGACCCGGCCCTTCTCTGACATTCAACGTTCCAGCCTGGGTAGGTTTGACCAATCTTCTTGCTTTTCCCCTCCTGGATCTATCAGGTGTTATTTTACATTCCTGGCATTTCTTTCCTTCCTTCTATTCCCATTCTGACCACAGTTGGTCTCCCTAGAAGAATTGTTCCTCACCTGATTTATATTTCTTCCTTTGCATTTCTTGCTTTGTTATTCTCTGCAATCTTTATCTTGCTTCTGTTCATCATTTCCTGTTGTTACTTCCCAGATTGCTCATTATTTTCATCTTTCTTGATTTAAGTCATTGTATTTCGGACTTCTCTTTCAATTCCAGGAAAGTCTTCTTTATATTCCTACCAGTACTGCACATTACCGGGTTCTGGTACTTTAGACGCCTTCACAACTGGGCCCCACTGCGCCCTCACAGCTGTCCAAATTCCAGGCTTTGTATTACAAAGTTATATCTAACTCACCTCTCCGGGAGTTTATTACAAAGGATCCTAATGAAGGATGAAATATAGATACATAGTAGGTTAGGTTGAAAAAAGGCATTAATCCATCAAGTTCACCCACTAGGGAAATAAACATATCCCAGATATAAAACCCTATAAGAGGCTTCCAACTCCCCTATCTTGTTTGCTGGACCTCTAGCATTGGTGAACAGGGTCTTTAGAAAACACAATTTATTGATCGGTAGTACAAAGACTGCACTCATAACAACAAAACACATTCTCGTAACACTGACAGACGGATATTGTGTTGTCTAGAGATGGCTGGAACAACAAGCAGACTTTGTGCAAAGTACCGGAACACATAGAATTTATAACATGAATACACCCAGTTCAGATTAAAGTGCACCTGTAGTAGGACCCATACAAGTTCAATACTGTTAGGATATATAAAGTGATACCTGGAAATGTCTGACCTAGAACCTGGACCTTGGTTCTGTATGAGTGGCAGTGTAAATGTGTAAATCATAGGGGTAGGCAGATCCTACAGGAGAGAACAAAGATTCTCTGATTTTGGTGCTAGAGGAAGTTAGTCCATGTGTATCTTAAGAAGGACATGGTAGACTGAAGTATTCACACACGGAAGCAATCCATTTATAGCAAAGTCCCAGAAGAATCCTTGTTTTTATCCGTCCAGATATTTCCCGCTTCAGCTAAAATCTGATAAAGAGGAGCTGAGAGCCCATGATATGTGTTGGATTATAAACAGGAACTGCAAACAATGTTAGGGCCATTCAACCTTTACTCATGGATTAGGCACAGCTCATACGAGAGGAAGAGAAGTCAGGACTGTGCCTTGACTGAGGAGGTCCACATCCATTTGTGTTCTCTGGTGCCAGCTTTATGGTGGTGTAGTGACCGGAACACACACAGCTTACCCCATGAAATGTGATGATGATGATGCTATCATCTGGAAAAGCTCAAGCTCCATGGCTATTCTCCATGGTGGAGAAATGGAATGAGGTTGAAAGAACTATGACTGAGCTCACACCTGTAGGAACTTGAATTCCATGTGTATCTTCAGAGGAAGGTTTTGGCAGAGCAGTGAAAAAAACACAACCTTGTATATCACATGAAAGATGAACAGAAGCGATAACTGTGCTCACATTCACAGGGGATGGACATTCATGGTAGAGAAGTAAAATGAGAGGGACAGAAGACACGACTGTGTTCATATCTAATGGAAACTTGAACTCCATTTCTACCTTATGATAGCAGTAGATCTGTGATGGTGATACTGCTCACTCCTAGAGGAGCTTGTGTGTATTTTTTGATGGACATTTATGGTGCAGTGATACGAGAAGGACAGAAGACACGACTGTGTTCATAATCTCTAAGTGTACCTTCTAACGGAGCTGTGATGGTGCTCACTTCTAGAAGAGCTTTGGTGCCTGTGCATTGGACATTCATGGTGGAGATGTCAATGAAGTACACACAGTCCAGACCATGGTGTCACATCTAGAGAAGCTCCAGATCAATGTGCATCTTCTGATGGTAGAGAAGTAAGTGAAACACACGGCTTGTCTACCAAAGAATAGGCACAGGAACCACCAATGTTGTCACAGCTAGAGAAGCTCCAGGTCAATGTGCATCTTCTGATGGCGACTCATGTTGGAGCAATGGCGGAAGGACTTTCCACAATCTTTACACTTGTAAGGCTTCTCCCCTGTATGGACACGGTGATGTTTCTTTAGTTCTGAGCTGAGAATAAAGCTTTTTCTGCACACTTCACAGGTAAACGGGCGCTCACCTGTGTGGGTTCTGCGGTGGCGTATAATTTGGGATCTCTGGCTAAAGCTTTTCCCACAGTCTGTACAAGTAAATGGTTTGATGCCAGAATGAGTTCTTTGGTGTATGACCAGGTCAGAGCTTCGGATGAAGCTGTTCCCACACTCGATACATATAAAGGGCTTTTCACCCGTGTGGGTCCTATAATGAACCATGAGGTCTGCGCTCTGGCTGAAGCGCCGCCCACATTCGATACAAGCGTATGGTTTTTCACCTGTGTGAATTCGCTCATGGTTCTTCAGCCCAGAATTCTGGCTGAACTGTTTCCCACAGTAAACGCAGGCATACGGCTTTTCCCCTGTGTGAATGCGCTCGTGTTTCCGAAGTACTGAACTTCGTCCAAAGTGTTTTCCACAGAAGATGCAGCCGTATGGTTTCTCGCCGGTGTGTGAGCGCTGATGAACAATGAGATTGGACTTCCCAATGAAGGTTTTACCACAATCTGCACACACAAATTCTTTACCTAAACGCTTCTGCTCTGCAGAGTGGACGTCAGTGTCACCATCACATACTTTACTACTGGCAGTAAGAACATTAGGACCATAGGGATTACTGTGCAACTGTCGGTGCTCAGTGTATGAAGTCTCCTGAGAAAAGCTTTGACCACACTCAATACAAATAAATGACCCCAAGTCCATAGTCAGAGCAGAGTCCAAACATTCTTCACTCTCCAACCCACCAAACACAAGTCCTTGGTTTAGGATGGTTCTCCTATGACTGGTAGGGATTGTCAGGGGCCCAAAAGCCCTGCAGCCAATTGGAATATCAGCTGACAGGACCTTCACCGGGTCACACCTTGTCCTGCGGTTTCTTCTCCTTGGAGTTTGCAGTAGGAAGTCATCTGTTGTGTGGGATGCGTCAGCAGTTGGGGCGGCTTCTCTTGGGGGACTGGAATCACCAACTAAAGATAAAATGAGATACAAAACATTTATATTTGTTGTGTCCGTGCGTAAATCCTAACATCAGACTCACCTACCATTCACACTTCAGTAATATAATTGCATGTTTAAAGATATTCAAAAAAGTCAAGCAGCAACAAATAATGTGTAGATGCTTCTCACTCATTAGACCAGCAAATCTCAACCAGTGGTCCATTGAACCCTATGGTTCCCCTGTGGCTCTCCAAGGGTTCTTCCAGAGGTCTACAAGGGTTCCTCAAGCTCTTTCCAGCTATCTGTAAGGGGGACATTCTTTCCACTCACCACCAATGTAAAATGTATTTTTTCCACTGACCTACTTTAGTTTTGGCTGGGGTTGGCATCACTTTGTTTCTCCAAAAGGCTGCTCTCTCCTGCCCTGGTTGTCATGTATATAGACATAGAATACTAGAACCTCGTAACTCTGCCTCCAGCAAACTCACCTGGACAAATGGCGTCAATCATCTTCCCATTAGTAGGATGTTGTAAGCTCTCCGGATCTCCATCTGTCAGGAATGATGGAGTTTGGTCGGCATCACAGCAATCCAGAAGCCGGTGATCTACAGAGGAAACGAAGGTAATAGGTCACAGATATTCCAAATAATATTTCATGGTGATGTCATCTTCACAAAATGGGTATTAGACCCAGAAACATGAAATAGCGTCAAACCAACACTCAGATGATGCGTTGTGAAATGATGGAGAACAAAAACCTTGTTTGGCACCACACTGCACACAATAGTGGTATTGTTAGGGGGTTAGTCCTGTTCCAAGAGTTAAAGTTTGAGTTTGGTTCAGTTAGGGTTTAGAGCTAGGGTTGGGTTTATTGTTGACATCAGGATAAAAGGCAGAGTCAGCAATTTGTGTTGCAGGATTGGTAAAAGTCACTTCTGTATCCTCAGGGGACATTTGAACCCATTTTCCCTGTACATTCACCACAAAACAGCTTCCTTTCACTCCCGGTCATTGCAGTACAATATATGGTATCATAATGCCTACATTTTCACTCATCCTTAGATAAAATCTCAATATGGAAAGTGAATCCCAGGGGGATGGGGACAGGGAGAGGTCAAATACAGAACAGACCTCATGCACGTACCCAACACTCACCAAGGAGGGAATTCGCACAGAGCTCCAGGTCTGGCCCCTCCTTCTGCATCATGGCACCAGGCTGGTATACGAAGCTTCGTCAGTCTCACAAGATGGTGCCGATCAATCTGCCAATACTGGAATCTTGAGCCTCCATCACCACCAATCAACTCTCTCAACTGCACCCTGAAGAGAAACATAATGGTCAACTTTTATGTTTGCATGTTTGGACTGATAATACAAGACTTGGTGCATGCTGGGTAAAAAATCAGGAAAGGTTTCCTTTATCTCAGGATTTGTTGATCTTTGTATCTCTATATGTGTAGTTCTTTTGAAGGGTTCCCACCATCTCTGGGCTGAGTTCAGACAAAGAAAGGAGCCATGGCAGGGGGATGGGGATCTCTTAGAGATGGATTAATCAAGGGAGGTTGAGTGCCCATCCTCGTGAGGTCCCCATTGGGCGTGTCTATCCTTGTGAGGTCCCCATTGGGAGGTTGCGTGTCCATCCTCGTGAGGTCCCCATTGAGAGGTTGAGTGTCCATCCTCGTCAAGTCCCCATTGGGAGGTTGTGTCCATCCTCGTGAGGTCCCCATTGGGAGGTTGAGTGTCCATCCTTGTGAGGTCCCCATTGAAAAAGTTGAGTGCCCATCCACCTGAGGTCCCCATTGGGAGGTTAGGTGTCCATCCTTGTGAGGTCCCCAATTGGAAGGGTTGAGTGTCTATCCTTATGAGGTCGCCATTGGGGAGATGAGTATCTATCCTTGTGAGGTCCCCATTGGGAGGTTGAGTGTCCATCCTTGTGAGGTCCCCATTAGGAGGTTGATGCCCATCCTCTTGAGGTCCCCATTGGAAAAGTTGAGTGCCCATCCACGTGAGGTCCCCATTGGGAGGCAAGGTGCCCATCCTTGTGAGGTCCCCATTGGGAGGTTGGCTGCCCATCTTCAGGAGATCCCCATTGGAAGGGTTGAGTGTCTATCCTCGTGAGGTCCCCATTGGGGGGTTAAGTGCCCATCCTCGTGAGGTCCCCATTAGAAAAGTTGAGTGCCCATCCACGTGAGGTCCCCAATGGAAGGTTAGGTGTCCTTCCTCGTGAGGTCCCCGTTGGGAGGTTGGGGGCCCATCCTCAGGAGGTCCCCATTGGGAGGTTGGGTGCCCGTCCTTATGAGGACCCCTCTAGGAGGTTGGGTGCCCATCTATCTGAGGTCTCCATTAGAAGGTTGGGTGTCCATCCTCGTGAGGTCCCCAAATGGAGGTTGAGTGCCCATCCTCGTGAGATCCCCATTGGATGGTTGAGTGCCCATCCACGTGAGATCGCCATTGGGAGGTTAAGTGCACATCCTCTTGAGGTCTTCATTAGGAGGTTGTGTCCATCCGCATGAGGTCACCATTGGGAAGTTGAGAGCCCATCCTCATGAGGTCCCCATTGGGAAGATGGAGTGAAGAAAAGAAGTGAAACCTCTGAAGCCCCCAAAGTTCTGAGGTACCCGGCGGGAGGGTGGAAGCATCAATTCATTGTTTTGAGGTCCCTGATACAGGGTGGAGTTTAGAGGAGGAACAACACCCCCCGCCCATTCGTGTGGGGTCTTTGATGGAGGACTGTGGTAGAAGATTGGTGAAGAGAGGGGGTATCAGCCCCCCAGTCTTTAAAGCTCCCTGGTAGAAGGGTAACCCCCATCATCCCCATGCCTCGGACTTGCAAAGCACTCACCATAAGGACAGGTTGTGGACTGTTTACTCCGTGTCACCATCCTGGACCCCACACATGGTTTATTATGGGAGCATAGGGAAAGAACAATGATACAAATATAAAGTGAGAATATAACATACAGAGAACATTCCCTCACTGAAAGATAATTATTACAAGGAGGGGTAAATTCCTCTGTATTATACACCCCAATGCCCCTCTTTACATGCCAGGATACTTCTATACATAGGGACCTACCTCTGTATAACATTACATAGCTACCTACCCCTGTATATAGGGCAGCATTAGGGTCTGAGTACCTCTCTATACACACCTGAATATAACATTTTATATAGTATCCTCCATCTCCGTGTTCTCCCCAGAAAATTTTTTCAGCCGGGTGGTATTTCCCCTCTGTATATGGGGCAGTATTGGGGTCCCCCTCTGTATATGGGGCAGTATTGGGGTTTCCCCTCTGTATATGGGGCAGTATTGGGACCCCCCTCTATATATGGGGCAGTATTGGGGTTTCCCCTCTGTATATGGGGCAGTATTGGGACCCCCCTCTGTATATGGGGCAGTATTGGGGTTTCCCATCTGTACATGGGGCAACATTGGGGTCCCTCTCTATATATGGGGCAGTATTAGAGTTTCCCTTCTGTATATGGGGCAGTATTGGGACCCCCCCTCTGTATATGGGGCAGTATTGGGGTCCCCCTCTGTATATGGAGCAGTATCGGGGTTTCCCCTCTGTACATGGGGCAACATTGGGGTCCCTCTCTATATATGGGGCAGTATTGGGGTTTCCCCTCTGTGTATGGGGCAGTATTGGGGACCCCCCTGTATATGGGGCAGTATTGGGGTCCCCCTCTGTATATGGGGCAATATTGGGGTTTCCCCTCTGTATATGGGGCAGTATTAGAGTCCCCCTCTGTATATGGGGCAGTATTGGGACCCCCCTCTGTATATGGGGCAGTATCGGGGTTTCCCCTCTGTACATGGGGCAACATTGGGGTCCCTCTCTATATATGGGGCAGTATTGGGGTTTCCCCTCTGTATATGGGGCAGTATTGGGATCCCCCTCTGTATCTGGGGCAGTATTGGGGTTCCCATCTGTATATGGGGCAGTATTGGGGTTTCCCCTCTGTATGGGGGCAGTATTGGGGTCCCCCTCTGTATCTGGGGCAGTATTGGGGTCCCTCTCTATATATGGGGCAGTATTGGGGTTTCCCCTCTGTATATGGGGCAGTATTGGGGTCCCCCTCTGTATCTGGGGCAGGATTGGAGTCCCCCTCTGTATCTGGGGCAGTATTGGGGTCCCCCTCTGTATATGGGGCAGTATTGGGGTTTCCCCTCTGTATGGGGGCAGTATTGGGGTCCCCCTCTGTATCTGGGGCAGTATTGGGGTTCCCATCTGTATATGGGGCAGTATTGGGGTCCCCCTCTGTATATGGGGCAGTATTGGGGTTTCCCCTCTGTATAGGGGCAGTATTGGGGTCCCCGCGCTCTCTCTTCCCCCTGCATTAGGCACTCTCTCTCCTCCGCGCAGGAGGGGCTTCCAGGTCCTAGAAGGGCCCCAACATGTACCCCCTGAGCAGGACCCTTGTACTGGGAGGTCTCTGGGACCCCTGATTCCTCTCAGATGATTTGTTGCCACATTAAATAATAAAAGTTCTCCTTTGGATTTTTGCCCCTTCCTTACTAACCTTCTGCCCTTTTTTTTGATCGATTTTCCTGCTGCAGCTGAATGTCTAATTGGAAGATTGGAGTCATGTGATAATTCAGGACCAATCCCTGCAATCCTAACATTTCTGTTTCTTGGGATGAGTCCAGGACATTGTATGATTTGTGTGTAGACCAGGACCTGATGAGGGGTAGGTAGGTACACACGGGGCAATTCATTTTATCAAGCAGCAATGTTCTTTCCTGATTGTCAGCTGTAAGATGAGAAACAACATGGTGCCGGCTTCCTTCTAAGAGCGATGGAGGACAACTTCCTCCTCCTGAACTCTGTAGGTGAGTCATGGGGTGTCTGGGGATATCTAGTGTGTTCCTTGCCCCCCATGGGGTATAAATAGGGGTAACCTTGGGGGGGGGGGTTGGGGGTTCTCTGGTGTTGGGATTGGCTGGAGGGGATTGTAGTCCGGTAACGATCTGTGACTTTTTTTTTTTAGGCCGCTACACAAAATTTCCGGAGAATGCAGAAAAGCTTCAATCTGGGGCTGAGCGGGGTTTATGCCCACAGAGGGGGTATCAGCGTGAGGACTCGGAGAAGGAAAAGAGTGGTGAGAGATGATTGGTGATTGATGTCATGTGAGCAGGGGGATAGAATAAGATTTGTGCTGCTCTGCTAATGATCCCACCAGTGCTCAGATAAAGATGAATTGGGGATGTGATGATTGGTATCGGGGTAGATGGGGGTGATGGGTGTCAGAGCCCAGGCAGTATGGGTCACTGTCACACGGCAGAGATTAGCCCAGGCAGTATGGGTCACTGTCACACGGCAGAGAGGAGCCCAGGCAGTATGGGTCACTATAATGGGTTCCATAATTCTTTTTATATTGATCTTTCTCTGTTTATTTGTCTTCCTCCAGATTTACTTCGCGATGATTCCAGCCAATCACAGCATGGGGCGGAGCGAGAGCGTCAGCGGAATATTCGTTTTTCAGACGAGGAGAATGACGTCCTGATACGCAGCGTTATGCCGCACTACGACAAGCTGTTTGGCAGATTAGCGGCCCGAAATTCCACCATAGCCAAGAACGTCCTCTGGAGGGAGATCACTTCCGCCGTCAATGCTGTCTCGGCCTGTCCGCGCTCCGTACAGAACTGTAAGAAAAGATTTGCAGATATAAAACGCAAGGTGAAGGAGAAGCTGAGCAGAATCGACAAACATCAGAGAACATCCGGGGGCCCCGGGCTCCATATTTCATTCTGGCCATATGAGCGTGTGATGGAGAAAATAATCGCCACTGACGTGGTGCCTAGAGTGCCCGGAACCACAGACTCCGGCCGTGGCACTGGTGGGTGACTACATGAGGAATGCAGAATATTATTAATAAACATTATATATATAGCGCCAACGTATTATGCAGAGCAGTACTGATGTTACTTGTTCAGTCAGTGCCATCTTCCTATATTGTTTTTCCCCCATTCCTCATCTCCTTCCCTTAGTCCCTGGTACATCCCTCCCACCATGCCCCTTACATGTATGATATTTAGGGGCAGCCAATATTGGTCCCTGGGTTTCCAGCTCGGCCCTCTCCTCTTAGGTTCCGTCATTTTATTCCCATACTGGTTATTATATTAGTAAGGTGAATGTTTCCACCTTGTCTGGTCAGTGCTTATAACGTTGTTGTACAGCATATGAGCCAGTTGTAGGCGCTGTTCCTGCCTGCGGGTGATGGAACAGATATATATGGACAACAATCCACCATTAAGACCATTCAAAAATGTCTCCCCCTTCTCTTATGAAGACCAACGTCTCTTCTCCCCTTCTTCTATGAAGACCAACGTCTCTTCTCCCCATCTACAAGCACTGACATCTCATCTCCCCCCTCTTCTATAACCACTAACGTCACATCTCCCTTTCTTCTATGACCCCCAAAGTCCCATCTCCCCTTCTTTCACCACCACCGGCGTCTCATCTTCCTTTCTATGACCACTAACGTCTCATCTCCCCTTCTTCTACGACCCCCGAAGTCCCACACCCCCTTCTTTTACCACCACCGGCGTCTCATCTCCCCTTCTTTTACCACCACCGGCGTTCCATCCTCATGTCTCCTACGACCACCGGCGTCTTCTCTCCTTCTTTTCGGAGAAGGAAAGTCATTTTAGTAAAAAGAATGTTGTTTCTCCTTTTATGAGGAACCTCCCACCTGCCATGATGATGATAGGGAGATTTCCCTGCTCCCTTTCTAATATAAAACAAAATGTCACCCTCCCTTCTTCTACTTTTATGATAATTGGAGGGATTGCCCCTTCTTCCTGACAATAAGGAGCACCCCACCTCTTCCAGGGAATGTCTCCTCCTCTTTCATGAAATAATTCGATGTTTTCCTCCCTGATAATGATAATTGTCTCTTCTGTCTTCATTCTATGATTATATTGGGGTAACATTCGTTCCGTCCTGCTTTTATATTCCTAATGTCTAATTTTTTATGAGTTTCATAGTAACATTTCTCTCACATCAACCTTACTAGTAGTGTGCCCCCCCTGAGGACTACACATCATTAGATGCCTCCAAGCAACTAACCAACTCACCCACACGGACTGTTCTTACACCAATTTCTCCCTCCACGTTGTGATTTTTGCAGAAAGTGCGGACGGTGTACCTTCATTTACCAAAGGGTAGAAAATTGTATTAAGCTGTGTGGAATTGTATAGAATACATTTATTGTGGAGCAATACACATACCCCAAGAAGGATGCCTGGAACAAATGATTTTTCTCTCTTCTTCCTATTGTTACCTTTCTGCTGCGTCAGTTGTGTATTATTATACAGTATTTATATAGCGCCATCATCTTACACGGCGCTGTACAAACTCCATAGTCCTGACACTAACTGTCCCTCTGTAATGGTACCTCTCTCCTCCTCCCTCCTCATCCAGGCCCCTCACCTCTCTCCTCCTCCCTCCCTTCTATCCCACCTGTGCCTTTACCTCTCTGCCACTCCTATCTCAGGCCCTTCACCTGTCAACTGCTCCTCACCTTTCACCTCCCTCCTATCCCAGGCCCATCACCTGCACCTCACTTCCTTCTTCCCTCCTATCCCAGGCCCCTTGCCTGTCACCTGCGCCTTTACCTCTCTGCCACTCCTATCCTCAGCCTATCACCTGTCACCTGCTCCTCACCTTCTCCTCCTTCCTATCCCAGGCCCATCACGTGCACCTCACCTCTTTTCTCCCTCCTATCCCAGGCCCCTCGCCTGTCACCTGCACCTTACCTCTCTGCCCCACCTATCTCAGGCCCTTCACCTGTCAACTGCTCCTCACCTTTCACCTCCCTCCTATCCCAGGCCCATCACCTGCACCTCACCTCCTTTCTCCCTCCTATCCCAGGCCCCTTGCCTGTCACCTGCGCCTTTACCTCTCTGCCACTCCTATCTCGGGCCCCACACCTTTCACCTGCTCCTCACCTTTCTCCTCCCCCCAATCCCAGGCCCATCGCCTGCACCTCACCTCTTTCCTATCCCAGGCCCCTCGCCTGTCACCTGTGCCTCTCTTCCCCTCACCTGTCACCCGCTCCTCACCTCTCTGCCCCTCCTATCTCAGGCCCCTCACCTGTCACCTGCTCCTCACCTTTCTCCTCCCTCCTATCCCAGGCCCATCGCCTGCGCCTCACCTTTCTCCTCCCTTCTATCCCTGGCCTCCTCGTCTGCCACCTGCGCCTCATCTCTCTGCCCCTCACCTGTCACCTGCTCCTCACCTTTCTCCTCTTCCTTGAGCAGGTAGGGGGACCTTCCCTGCCAAATTTTGTGTTCCCTGCCTAGTGATTCCTAACAAGCATGCAGCCAGTGACAAGAATACCAAAGGCTCTTTCTCATCAGATTATATAAAAGGCTTTTATCCCTCTTTAATGTACAGCGCTGCATAATATGTTGGTGCTATATAAATCCTGTTTATTAATGATAATGTTTAGTATTCTGCAGCAGCCAATAGCTGGACAGGGTTGGGGGTCCCCTGCCTGATGACCCATCACAAATGGCATATTCCTGTATAGGATCGGGGTCCCCAGGCATATGTGATAAATCTTTGTACAGGATTGGGGTCCTCTGATATAAATGGTATATTGCTGTACAAGATTGGGGTTTGGTACCCATGTATGAAGCCAGCTGGGATTGGTTGGCCAACCTAAGGGCCCTTTTTGAGAACAGACCATTCTAGGTTGTATTGTAGCATAAACATTATTATTGGTGACCCCCCCATCCATCATATTATATGTTTAGCACCATCACTGTTCTGTCACTATTTATTACCAGCCATGATGATCAGATCAGCAGGAGATCACTATCCTCAGACAGTGCGAAGCTTTGGGGGTCTCATGAAATTCCCACCATATCCCCAGCTATAGATGGAAATCACAGTGCAGGGGAGCCCCTATCAGTATGTGCCCCTCTGGTCATGTGATTTTTTTTTTACCATTCACCATTGTTTTACCCCCATTGGGCCCAGGGATGGACAGTTGGGGGTTGCCGTTGCAGCCATGTATGTGGATAATTCCCCTTCTGCCCACTCTATAGCTGCCCTTTTCGTATGGCCTGGCCCTGAGATGCTCTCCATGCTCCCCAAGGTGTAAAATCCACAGTGGAGAATTTCTGGAGTTCCACGGTTTGCAGGGACTTCAGGCGAATGTGGTATGAACAGTGATGAAAAACCAATCACATCCTTATCTTATCCTTGCCATGTTAGGAGGAGGTCACCTGACCTTCCTGGAATTGGGATCTGCGTCCTTGTTCAACTCTACAGTGCAGGATGCCAGTGCCGTTCAATGAGCAGCCCTGAGTCTGTGACTGCCCTCCATTGATATGCCCCACATTGCAGACACACTGAGCTGCTGGTACACGAAGGTAAGGGTGGGGGGTAAGACTGTGACAATTGATTTTCCTAGATATAGATTTTGGGAAGCTTTGTACTATTTCTGCTAGGTGCTGTTACTGTTGTAGTGCCTTTTATGTCCACAAGGTGGTGATACTGTGTGTTATGAAGACTGGGCTATTGCTGTGGCCACTGTAGTGCACAATTGGACTATTAGAGGGAGTTACTCATTGATTATTTACAATAAATATTATTTATATAGCTCTGATATAATACACAGCGCTTTACAAAGTGCATTGTATTGTAATATTACTGGACTGGTGGTGTGGCTACTGCAGTGCCCCGTTTATCCACTAGGTGGTGACACTGTAATGTATAGTGGGTTGGTGGTGTGCCCTGTGTACTGCACTATTGCAGTGTGACAGTTGCCATATACTGTACATGATTTGCCTTCTGTGAGCTCCTCTGTATGAATGGATTGCATTGTGGGATGTGCACATGTGCGTGCCCTAACCTCCACACATTGCCCCTGGCTGTTGGTGGGGTGATTGTTGGGTCAGAGTCTGTTCTTGAGATATGAATGGTGTTGGGGATGTAGGGGGGAGGGGTCTGCAGCTCATCTCTAAATATGCTAGAGGAGGGGTCTGCACCTCATCTCCCAATATGCTGGAGGAGGGGTCTGCAGCTCATCACCCAATATGCTAGAGGGGTCTGCAGCTCATCTTCCAAGGAGTCCATATACCAGACCCCTTCTATGGGGTTCATCCCCCTCCCCCATCATTTCTGATATGAGTCTATTATACATGGATTTGCATATACCGGACCCCTGCTATGGGGTTCTATCGCCTCCTCGTTCTTTCTCCATAAAAGGGCAGAATATTCTCAGGGAAATCTTTATCCCTGCAAATCAGAGCAGCTGTCAGTGTAATACAATCCAGGTGCTGCTGAGGCCTGGAACCCATCGGGGTCTTTCCAGGGGGATTCAGGGGGCTGAATATATGTCCTGAAGTCTCTTTTTATCTTTCTGTCAGTGTTGGCAGAGTTCAAAATGTTTGTGTGTTGGGTGTGTAAATAATTGGAGGGGGAGGGGAATGGAAGAAGGGGGGAGGGATGTAGATTTGTTGCCCCGATAATTTGGGCAGTTAGTGTAATCCTCAGAAAGAATGATGAAATCCTGAGAACGGCTGCAATGTCTGGCGTCTTCTTTGTTTATTCCCCGCGCAGTGCCGGAATATTTAAATTTCTGTTTGTGTGAGGAAAAATCGTCTTTGCTTCACATTTTTATCATTTATTTTCCTGAACAGATTCCTGCCCCCCATGGGTTAATGACATATCAGACCGGGGGCAGTGGCATAACCGGAGTCTCCTTTCAGCAAATCACCGAAGTCTGCTCTGTGTAATATACTATGTACTATGGTGGTGTCACTGATGTGCCTTGACAGTCCCTGTATAACCATTGCCTCCTTTCTATATTACCCCCTGGGAGTCAACCAGTCCCAATACCCCAACACTGCCATGGCACTTCCTTATTGTTCAATCTGTTCCATTCTCTTTTGGTGTCCATGGAAAGATGGAAGCAACCCAGGAATAAATTGTGAATTCTCTAGAAGGTGTTGCATATTTCAGAAGTACCATAAGAACTTTGTACATCAAGTCACAAATTCTGTGACTTCTATCAGATCTCTGTATGAGGTGTCCCCTATCCTGGAGGTGTCCCCTGTCCCGGGACTTCTATCAGATCTATGTATGAGGTGTCCCCTATCCCAGGACTTCTATCAGATCTCTGTACGAGGTGTCCCCAATCCTGGTATTTCTAATAGATCTCTGTATGTGGTGTCCCAAATGTCAGGACTTCTATCAGATCCCCATATGAGGTGTTCTAATTCTAATTCTTGTGTGCTGGATGTCCCCCCTTGTGGCAGATCTCCGGGGTCGCAGCAGTTTAGTAAACTCTATTATCTCCAATGATACTCGTATTCTGTATATAAGGATTTCCTGTGCAGCCTCCCCGCATCCAATATACAAACGTCCCCTATATGGGGCTTCCCACACTGCTGAGTGTCATCCGAGCAGCTGCTGACCGTCCGCTGTATTCATCCTCTGTCTCAAATAATACTCCCCCAATCATTGGGCTCTAGGTCCCCAAACACATACAGACCAATCATAGACCACCATCTGACCCTGAAATAATATACATGATATATTATATTGTATTGATGGGTGAATCCTGGCCAGACCCTGGAAGTCTAAAACACATGGAGGAGACAGAGGAAGAGAAATCCCCTGGAGCCCTCAGTGGTGTCAGAGCACGCACACCCCAACATTCACACATCTCATATTGTGCTGATTTATGATTTGTTGATATGCTTGGAGAATATTTGTAAATTACTATTAGGATCTGTGGATTCATCCATAAATTGGGGAAATAGAGAGGAGCACAGAGTGAATATCAGGGCCTTGTTATATGGGGGAGACTGAAGAGAAGGAAAGATCTGGATCCCATACACACCCCAACATTCACCCATGTTACGTGCTGATTTATGATCTGTAGCTATCCTGGGAGAATATTCTCTGTGTGTGGATTCATCCAAAAATTGGAGGAATAGAGAGGAGCATAGGGTGAATTTCGGGGCCTCGTTATATGGAGGAGAGGAGCTGCTCCAGCATCGTGCAGAATTTCTGTCTCTGCTCAGTGTAACTCGCAGTTCATTTCAGGTATCTCTGGCAGACGTGGATTGGATTGTGTCTGTGATATAACGATGGGAAAATATTTGTAATCCCATTACAAGTCTCCCCTCTGCCAACACATCCATTTCTATATCTCGTCTTGTGGCAGAAAGTGGAAGACATTAAACCATTACCATGGCAGAGAAATCCTGGAACATGGAGGGCACAAAAGTGTCCTTCAGTTATTATAATAAACAGGATCTATATAGCGCCAACATAATATGTAGCGCTTTTCCTTCAGTTCCTGCTATTGGGGGAGTCATTGCTGAGTAATATGGACATTTCTTTCTATGATCATGTGACCTCTGCCACTGGTATAATACCAACACACAGGGCCTGGGTGAATCAACGATCATAAGAAAACCTGGGTGATACAATAAACCTGACACAGATCTGGTAATCCGTGTGGCCCCTCAGTGTGTCAGCCACTGAGAGAATTGTTGAAACGTCAGTGATCTAGCGGATGTGCTGGACACCTCCAGTGCTAAATCTGTTGTAATAAATCACACTTGTCACTGTGGGTGAATGCACACCATGGCAGTTTCACTGAACTCTCGGTTATTTCCTGTTATCTGCTCCCTGGATGGGAAACACACATTCCACATAAACATAAAACTTCAGTTAAAGGATTGTTAGGAAACATCGGGGGACATGTATCAATGTGGCATGAGGAGCTGGGCAGTGCCATGGGGACATGTACCAATGTGGCATGAGGAGCTGGGCAGTGCTTTGTGGGACCGGTGCAGTATAGGGGAGCGATCCTTTAAATAACAAGTTTGGAGGATGCCATAAAGCAGTACCCATTACCTTTCCACCTTACTGAGAGATCCCGTGCAGTGCTGGCATCAGATTTGATTGATCACAGCAGTGCCCGGGATCTGTCTGCCAGTGATTGCAATAGGTTAATGTCGGCGGGAAGTTTCTGCTGATTGGAGAGATTTCAGCCCCCTTCTTCCTTCACCCAAAGCTCTGATGATTTTCCCAGAATGCTTTGGAATAATATACAACCCCCCCCCCCCCCCTCCGGAGTGTAACTTTAAACTTGACGTTGGCGGCTGCAGAAATACTTCATCTACAAGAAAAGCAGAATGGAAATCCAGATCACAGAAAATCCCAGCTAAGGAGAAAAGCAGAGAATTCTTCCCTTACAGATCAGGAAGTGTTCATGTGACAACCAATCACCACCATCCCAAATACCGCCATACAATTCTGCTCTGACATCCCCCCACAGATCAATGGCGTCACCAATTTATTCCTGGATCAGATGTCTGGGTGAAAAGCGTCTGACTCTGCCATACACTGATATTTTCACACCAATAGATGATAATAAAATAATTGTATTTATCAATAATAATAATAATGGTAGAAAATAATGGCCCAGTGCTATTGGCTGGCAAAGCTCCAACCAGTAATACGATACTATCAGAGGTACTCTGTGTTGAAGGTGATAAAGATCAGATATTGGTAAACACTTCTGATTGGTTCCACACATTAGAGAATGTCCTCGTAATGTTCCATCGTGTTGGCGGTGAGTCACATGACCTTCATAGAACTGTTTTGGATTAGGCAGAATGTGGCCAAAAGTTCACAGAATTACAGATCGCCGATTCACATTCCTCCACATGGCTGACTTTGGCTCCACCTCCTGCGAACAGACGCCAGATTCCCTCTTTTACAGAGGCGAGATATTTCCTCTACCTGCCATTAATTAAACAATGATTTATGTCATTCCCTGTGTGGAGAATTAATTGAAAACATCCCTAGGGGCCCATCAGCTACTGTTCGGGGCCCCGACTGGTCTGTTTATCCACATTCCTCCATCTCCGGCTCAGCTAAATGTAACCAAATGTTCCCCTTCTGTATAGAAGAGCAGCCTTGTGCTACCAGCTGGGAGGGGAGAATAGGGAGCTAGGTACTGCTATGGGGGACATGTACCAATGCAGCATGGGAAGCCGGATACTGCCACGGGGGACATGTACCAATGCAGCATGGGAAGCCGGGTACTGCCATGGGGGACATGTACCAATGCAGCATGAGAAGCCGGG
>NC_092861.1:248402-251220 GCF_032062135.1 Pyxicephalus adspersus
TTTCCTTATTTTCATATACAGGGCCCTCACTCCTTTGCAGGCCCGAGCTCCTCTCCTATCCGGGGGCCCCTGTGGAGTGACAGAAGCCTGAAGGGAATCTTCTGGGAAATGGAGGTGAGATGTAGTAACAATCTGTGTACAATCTGTGTACATGTGGGGAGACCTCTAACATTCCCGGAGGGAGGCTTTACATGAAGCTTCCAAGAAGTCCCCACATCCCTGATGGCTTCCAGATGACAGAAGTGTGGAAGGTTTACAAAGCAGAAAATCTCTCAGCTGGGAAGATAAATTCAGCACTTTCCCCTCCGGACTGAAAACTGGAAAAGTGGGAATCAGTGATGAGGATGTGAGGATCCGGACACCCCAAACAATCCCAGCAGAACATTCCCCCCTGAAATCCCATAAATCATTAAATAAATCATTTGGGGTGCCGATATCACGACTCCAATTCCATTGATTGCAGTGTTAGGGCCACAAAGGTTCCTCCTATAGTCTCATAATAATCATTGATGGCTGACCCTGCATCTCCCAACATTGGATCCTCGCCGGATCATTATTGGATCATTGCTGGGAAATCTACTGGACTTTATGGCTTTATAAAACCTCATTGAAGAGATGAGGATCTCATGGCAGTGCTAGAGAACACAGGAAATGCAAAACACGTTTCCCAAGAGCTGACAATCTAATCCTGTCATGATGTTGTCCCAGCTTGTGTATCACATGTGAATGGATCTCTCTGGCTATAACATTGGCTCTGCAGGGGCTGGAGTTTGCTTCTGAATGAGGGTCACATGATGGAGCTGCAAAGTGCCCCGATCAGGTTATGCCATGATTGGCTCCTGAGGGGTCATATGAGGCTATGGAGGGGCTCCGCACTCTCAGCACCTCTTACAGCTCAATCACATGGCAGACGTAAAACATTTACACACCAGAAGTAAATGATCCAATTTATTAAATCCATAATGGTGTGCAGGCAGCGAGGCGTATGAGGGAACATGTGTCCTAAATTACATGATTACATTTGGTGTTTGAAGCTGAGCCAGGTCATTCCGAGCTCAACATCCGGATACTTAGAGGGGAAAACCAGAATATGAACATTCCATATTCCAGGAAAATATCCCACCGCCATCAGACCCATAACTCGTGTTTTCTATATAAAGATCAGAAAATCTACTGCCCCCCCCGCCAAATCCCATCTCTACAGTACTTACTGTACCCAACTGCCCCACCTCCATCGACGGGTGTGGCATATCCCATGTGGGCGTGTCTTGTGTCTATATACATTAAGCTAACCGTTCCCCAATGTTGGGAGATCTGATAAATGGCATAGGTCAGGTGGGCGGAGTCTGTGGGGCTCTCTGGTTATTAATGGGGAAATTTCCGGTGACGGTGATCATGTGACCCATAATCCGTGATTGGGATACGTGGAGACATGTGAGCTCGTCAGACTAAATATTATTATTAGGATAGAACAGAACCATCTATGGTGCCAAGCAGCACCCAACATACCCCGGGGAGACCATTCCGGGGGCCCCATATAATAAAACACTGCATGGGCCATATATGTGAGACCATTGCCGAAACCCCATTAAATGAAACTATGTGGGGACCCCACATGTGAGACCATTCCGGGGGCCCCATATAATAATACACTGCAGGGGGGCCCCATATGTGAGACCATTCCAGGGGCCCCATATAATAAAAAACTGCAGGGGCCCCATATGTGAGACCATTCAGTCTCCGGTGCCATGACAGCACTCTCAGGTGATATAACAGTCTCCGGTGCCATGGCAGCACTCTCAGGGGATATAACAGTCTCCGGTGCCATGGCAGCACTCTCAGGTGATATAACAGTCTCATCCTTCTCTTCCATATTTTATGTAAAGTTTTCTTTAGTTGGGTTTTTATCATTATACTTTCTATAGCACCAACATATACCAACCATGACACAGGAGGAGGAGAGGAATCTGACCCATAGAGCTTACAATCTAGGATGTGGGGGAGGTGTCTGGGGTTAATATTAGAGGACGCTGATGAATTGCATTGTTGCGCAGATAATAATAGCGAATGATTCCCAAATCCCAGATGTCACCTCCCTGCAGATGACAGAATCCAGGAAACTTTATTTCCTAAACTCTGTGCTCATCAACAATTCCTGGACCCTCAGGAAAACATAATCCTGTCATCTCTCCTCACAGATGTCCAGCATGGTGATGTCCGAGGAGGAAAAAGCTGCAGAGAGAAGGGAAGAGATGTTACTCCTGATACAATGTATAATATACTATAATATATACGGTAGGTATAATACAGTATGTAATATAGTATATAATAGATATAATATAACATGGGTGATAAATGTTACTCCTGATACAATGTATAATATATTATAATATATACGGTAGGTATAATACAGTATGTAATATAGAATATAATAGATATAATATAACATAGGTGATATATGTTACTGTTGATACAATGTATAATATATTATAATATATACGGTAGGTATAATACAGTATGTAATATAATATATAATAGATATAATATAACATGGGTGATATATGTTATTCTTGATACAATGTATAATATATTATAATAAATACGGTAAGTATAATACAGTATGTAATATAATATATAATAGATATAATATAACATAGATGATAAATGTTACTCTTGATACAATGTATAATATATTATAATATATACGGTAGGTATAATACAGTATGTAATATAGAATATATAATAGATATAATATAACATGAGTGATAAATGTTACTCCTGATACAATGTATAATATATTATAATATATACGGTAGGT
>NC_092861.1:252117-255191 GCF_032062135.1 Pyxicephalus adspersus
TCTTGATACAATGTATAATATATTATAATATATACGGTAGGTATAATACAGTATGTAATATAGAATATATAATAGATATAATATAACATGAGTGATATATGTTACTCCTGATACAATGTATAATATATTATAATAAATACGGTAGGTATAATACAGTATGTAATATAATATATAATAGATATATTATAACATGGGTGATATATGTTACTCTTGATACAATGTATAGAGCGCAGAGTGCTGGCGTTGCTCATCTCCTGCAGGGTTAAAGATCCAGGGAGGGGCAGGAAGTTTTGGGAGGGGGATGGAAGACTTTCACCTCTGCATCTCTCTCCTCCCCCCTTTGGAGGATGCTGGCTGGAGGGGGCTGTCTGAGGATGGTTTAAGGAGTTGGGTGAATGTGTGTGGGATTAATAGACCCATTGGAGCTGGTAGAGGGAGACCAAGGCTGGCCCGGGTACCGCAGGGACTGGATGCTGGACATACCGGGAGGACCTGGGACTGGCGTGACATTTTGGGGGTTCTCGGGGTAAAGTTTCCTGAAACTGACGTGGAACTCTAAGTACTTCTTAGTCAAGTTTCATGGATTGGGGGATTTCATGAGATGACACATGTGGGAACGTTTATTCATGTATTGCGGAATTGTCTGCACCACAATTGGATTACCAATCCCAGGATCCGCCGTTACACTCCACGCACCACAGAAATTTCTGGGGATCACCACAGGATCTGTATGACGTGAGGGGCCAGGAGCCAACCATTGCCTTTCCAATTGTTGGATTATCACTGGGATTCTCCATACATGAGGCCACCATATCTCACGTAGTGTCTGGGGCCCCGGCTAGAGACGGGATTTGGGCCCTTGCGGGAGACGGACCATTGTCGGCATTGATTGAGGTGTCCTAGTGGTCTCTCATTCTGTTCTTCAGAATTTCCTTTTACCTAATTGACCCCTTTGGGTGACCATGGCCAGGCCATTGTGGTGTCTGTGCAGCTATGTTCTGTGTCTCAGCCTCGGGGGAATCTACGCCACCAATTACCCACCTCGGTACAACCTATACACAGGGGGAAATGCCCCTCAAAGCCAAGTGATGACGGCACAGGGGGTAACACAAGCACAGGGGGGCCTACGGGCTGCCAGTCGGCACAGGTAGGTGGCAAGAGGGTGATGTACCAACCTGATATCTGTCTATGATTGGTGGGTCGCTGTATGGGGACAGCTATTGGTTGGACATATTTCCATCTTCTATAACCCCAGCACTGTCTGCCCCATCTCCCACCCATTACCCCCGTGGTCCCAATCCAGATCTGCTGATGATTTGTATGTTGGCATTGTGTAAATATTCCCTGGTGGCAGAATTCCACTCCGCCAGCCCTCTACCCTCTCACTTCTGAAGAACTCCTCACTCTGTAAACTTCGTGGTAATTAGATGGGGCTGTGAGACACACACAGCGCGGCTCTGTGCCAACCATCCATTACACACCAGGCCAGTTCCACTTCTTGGAATACGAGTGCCAGCGATAATGTAATGCCACCCACAACATGGAGTGCCAGGGATCAGTGCCAACTGATCAATGCCAATTGTGGTCCTATGGACCTACCGATAAGTGCCAACTGTGGTTCCATGGACTTATTGATCAGTACCAATTGTGGTCCTATGGACCTACCGATCAGTGCCAACTGTGGTCCTATGGACCTAACGATCAGTGCCAACTGTGGTTCCATGGACTTATTGATCAGTACCAATTGTGGTCCGATAAACCTACCGATCAGTGCCAACTGTGGTCCTATGGGCCTCCCGATCAGTGCCAACTGTGGTTCCATGGACTTATTGATCAGTACCAATTGTGGTCCTATGGACCTCCCGATCAGTGCCAACTGTGGTCCTATGAACCTACCGATAAGTGCCAACTGTGGTTCCATGGACCTACCGATCAGTACCAACTGTGGATCTTATTTAGAGATTAGCGCTGACTCCAGTCTAGAACTTTATAAATTGCAGCCTCAGATCTACAATCTAGAATCCAGAACCTAAGATCCGGACACAGATCACATGTTTGATCATATTCACACTACAATTTAGGAGTTACATCTAGAACCGGACTAGAATTTGGGAGATTGGATGGAGGCCCAACCTGGAACCATCAGATCCACCCATACTACAAAACTCTAGAAAATCTTCCAAACTATGAGATATTCTGGAACCCAGAATGTCAGGTCCAGTTCAGTCCAGAACCAGAGCTAATTCATTGTAGAACCTCAGTGGTCTTGTGAGTCCGGAACCTTTAAAGATCAGAACCATCCCCTAGATAGAGATCATAGCCAGACCCGGTCTAGATCCCCCAGACTCAGGAGACCAGAACCACCATTGTCTAGGAGAGATTGGAGACAGAACCCCCAAACCAGTGCCTGACCCACTATTGGATCCATATTAGCCTCAATCAATCGGAATTGGTTCTGGAATTACGTTATAATATTACAGAGCTGACATCTCTGACATGTTTTACATTTGTATCATTATTCCGCCATTTTTACCCCCAGCGTTGGGTTCCTGGTATTGCCGTGATGGGGGGAGGGGGCATATGGCTGGATATTTATTCTCCTCCATGATTTGATGAAAATACTGGGCAGAGATGATCAATATCTAAGGAGGTGAAAATGGGGGAACTTTGGGGAATGATCTGGGGGCCGATTTGAACTGACTGGTGCCAATGATCATGTGACACAGGCACCAGAGACGTCCTGCATAATCTTAGGACCTGGGGTCCAAAGAAAGGATTGGAAAATATATGGTGTACCCATCATGGGATATCCAACCTGATCCAAGCCGAGAGATTAGAGGGGGGCCCCCAAATTACCCAGACCATTTCCACCCAGATGTTCTTCATCATTCACTGATCAGTTTGTGCTCAACATGGGCCAATCACATTGCACCACCACAGCTATCTCCCACTAAAAGATGATACATGCAGCTT
Source organism: Pyxicephalus adspersus (assembly GCF_032062135.1). Taxonomy (NCBI): domain Eukaryota; kingdom Metazoa; phylum Chordata; class Amphibia; order Anura; family Pyxicephalidae; genus Pyxicephalus; species Pyxicephalus adspersus. The sequence continues at coordinate 255,091 of NC_092861.1, forward strand.
GGTGGGGCCCCCATAATGGGCACAGGAGGGGTACAAACCCAGGAACCCAGCACAGGGATGGTGGGACCCCTCATAATGGGCACAGGGGTGTACAGACCCAG
>NC_092861.1:256704-258388 GCF_032062135.1 Pyxicephalus adspersus
ATGTACTGCTAAAGTCTAATCTAATTTGGGATGGGCAGATCGGTATGAGAGGATGGCTATATGATGAATCAGATAGATATGGGTGTGGGGTGGGTAGTTTGTTATTGGATGGGTAGATGGGTATGAGATGGGATGATAAATATAGAATGGGTCAGATGAGTATGGGATAGGTAGATGGGTAAGTGATTGGTGGATGGGTGTGGGATGGGTAGATAGATTTGGGATAGATAAAGTAGTTATACGTAGATGGGTATGGGATGGGTCAGATGGGTATGGGATGGGTAAATGGGTTTGGGATGGGTCAGATGGGTATGGGATGGATCAGAGAGGTATGGGGTAGGTAGATGGGTAAGTAATTGGTGGATGGGTGTGGGATGGGTAGATAGATTTCAGATAGATAAAGTAGTTATAGATAGATGGGTATGGGATGGAAAGATTGATATAGGATGGGTCAGACGGGTATGGGATGGGTAGATTGATTTATATGGGATGGGTAGATGGGTTTGGGATAGGTCAGATAAGTATGGAATGGGTAGATGGGCATGTGATGAGTGTTGGATGGGTAGATGGGCATGGGATGCATCAGATGGGTATGGGATGGATCAGAGAGGTATGGGATAGGTAGATGGGTAAGTGATTGGTGGACGGGTGTGGGATGGGTAGATGGGTAAATTTGGGATAAATAAAGTAGTGATAGGGAGATATATATGGGTTGGGTAGATTGATTTGGGATGGGGGATGGGTAGATTGATTTATATGGGATGGGTAGATGGGTATGGGATGGGTAGATGGGTATGGGATAGGTAGATGGGTGTGGGATGGGTCAGATGGATATGGGATTGGTCAGATAGGTATAGGATGGGTAGATGGGTGTGGTATGAGTATAGGATGGGCAGATGAGTATGGGATTGGTCAGTTAATTATGGAATGGGTAGATGGGCGTGGGATGAGTGTTGGATGGGTAGATGGGTTTTGGATGGGTCAGATGGGTAAGTGATTGGTGGATGGGTGTGGGATGGGTAGATGGGAAAATTTGGGATAAATAAAGTAGTGATAGGGAGATATATATGGGTTGGGTAGATTGATTTGGGATGGGTAGATTGATTTATATGGGATGGGTAGATGGGTTTGGGATGGGTCAGATGGGTATGGGATGGGTAAGATGGATATGGGATTGGTCAGATGGGTATAGGATGGGTAGATGGGTGTGGGATGGGTCAGATGGATATGGGATTGGTCAGATGGGTATAGGATGGGCAGATGGGTGTGGGATGGGTATAGGATGGGTAGATGAGTATGGGATGGGTCAGATGGATATGGGATGGGTCAGTTAAGTATGGAATGTGTAGATGGGCATGAGATGGATGGTGGATGGGTAAAGGATGAGTAGATGAGTATGGGATGGGTATGGGATGGGTCAGATGGATATGGGATGGGTCATATAAGTATGGAATGGGTAGATGGGTATGGGATGGATGGTGGGATGGGTATAGGATGGGTAGATGGGTGTGGGATGGGTATGGGATGGGTCAGATGGATATGGGATTGGTCACATGGGTGTGGGATGGGTCAGATGGATTTAGGATGGGTAGATGGGTGTGGGATGGGTATAGGATGGGTAGATGAGTATGGGATGGGTCAGATGGATATAGGATGGGTAGATGGGTGTGGGATGGGTATAGGA
>NC_092861.1:260773-262026 GCF_032062135.1 Pyxicephalus adspersus
CATCCAACCATTCACATATCTTTCATTCTGCATTCATTCTCCGTCAGTCTCTGCTGCCTCTAATCTTCCCCCTCACCTTGTCCCAGCCATTATCCCTCTATTATTCTCCTGGGTACATCAAAGGCTTGGGGGGGGGGTCTCAGTACTTCATTGGAGCCCCCCCCCCCAGACTGGAACAAGAAGCTTATGTTCTGGGGGTCTTTGTGTCCTCCTGACCTCTTTCTCTGAAGTTTCTTTCATCTTCCACCCCTTGGAGATAAGATCTGTCCTTCCACCCCTTGGAGATCCCTCCTCAGACTTCCTTCTTCCAGATAAAATCTCCATGCCTTCTTACAAATGCCCCATGTGCTGCCCCCCACCCGCATGAAAATAACAGCGCCTGTAGCGGTGGCATTGTTCTGTATTAATATTTTAGTATGAATTCAGAGCAACCTGAAACACAACCAGGAGACTCTCAATAACCCCCCCGATACCAGATATAGGTTTCTTCTTCCCTTTCTTTTTATTGTCCTGGGGAATCTGGGATGTTCTGGTGCTGGGACTGGTGCTGGGATTGGTGCCAGGATTCGTGCCGGGATTGGTGCCGGGATTGGTGCCGGGACTGGTGCTGGGACTGGTGCTGATCTGGTAATAATTAATCACTTCTGTAATACAAACTACCAGAAAACAATCTGATCTGTCATGTCCCTATTGTTGATATGCTGCAGCAAATATAATAACTCTGTCCTGGACTGCTCAATGACATTTTAGAGCCCTGGGTTTTTCTGTGCTGCTACAAATCAAGGATCTGACAGTCCTTGATGACACTTGATATTGTCTGCATGCTGGGACCGGCAATATTGGGGATCAGGGTCCTGGGGTTACAGGAAGAGGGGGGAATACTGAGCCGCAAGAAGCTCCACGTTAGGTGTGGGATGTCCAGCAATGCAGGACGTGTGGCCGAGGAGGGGAGACTTCTTACTCTTCATATCTCCCCCCATGGCACACCAGTGGGGGTAATTTTCCCAGGGGTATCACACTGATTATTTTCAGCACACTGGGTAGTCTTTATTTATGGGTCGTATTTTAGGAGCACACAGCCCGACCTTTACCTAGTGCTGCTATCTTCCTTTCATTCTATCACTCTATAATATAATAATATATATTACCCTGATCACCAAACATTTCCTAGCACACAGAATAAAGTGATTTTAGGTTATGTTTGATGCACAGATTCCACATATGGTATTGGTTGTGTTGGATTGGCTCTAGTT
>NC_092861.1:263419-277117 GCF_032062135.1 Pyxicephalus adspersus
GCACCATGCGGCACAGGTCGTCTTATTGATTCCATATCACCGTACTCCCACTTGTGTTTCTTGTAACGATTCTTTTACATTCCCAGCACACAAATAACAATCATTATGATGATTTCTGGGTTCTCCCCATACCATAGGTACAACAAATTTCACACTTTTCAGTTTTCTATTTTTCCCCTGACGTAGACACAAGTTCTGCATTCCATATGTCCAGCGCCAGTCAGATGGCCATATTCATGGTAATTATTTGTAATATTTCATCTTATTTTTGTATTGTTTATCAAGGATTTAAAAGAAATATCCTCTTGCATGCCAAAAAACACTGATTTATATTTGATGTATTATGGACACCGTCTGCTATAGCTTTCAAGATACTGAAATTATTTCCAACTCTACCAGTCGTCCATGACTGCTCCTCTTCATTGGATTGAATTATTATCCATCCTTCATATCTCTTCTCAGTTCTCCTGCACTCCACGTTTTGTGGGTCCCTTGGATCTCAGTTGATCTGAGTTTCATTCTTGAAGCTTTCCATGGATCTGAGCCTTCACATAGAGGGGGGGAGGTTGTAGTCTTATCTATGTACATATGGTGGGCAGTTGTCCTATTGGTTATGCTGAGCTCAAGGTAAGTGGCAGAGTTCTGGTTCCCTCGGGTAAGTTTCTGATTCTTGCAGTGTTCGGGGACTTAGGTGTCATTATCTTCATTTTGTACTCCCAGGTATCGCAGCTATGTCAGACCCAGATACAAGGTGGCCTACAAGACGGTGTCAGACATGGAGTGGAAGTGCTGCCAAGGATATTCTGGAGATGACTGCATGGAAGGACCATCAGGTGGTCCTCAGATTCCCACCAGCAAACCCCGGCCCAGACCTGTAAGACCCAATATTTCTGGATCCAGCGGAGGGAACCATCTGAGTGGATCTGGAGGAGAAGGTAAGTTCAATCATTAAGCCCTGAAACCCACAAGTCCTTGGAGTGTCACCTTAGCTGGAAGAGAATGACATGGAAGGACCTCATATGGCCCACTATAGAACCCTATGGAAAGACTTCCAGCAGATACGGGAGGCTTCCCCTGGTATTCCTTATATTGAGCGGGGATTATTTATAACACAGAAGGATTTGTAATCTTCACCATTCCAAGTGTTTGTTTTGGCAGGAAAGTCTCTGAGAATAAACAAATGATATCAGCCACCATTCCATGGGAACAATCTGAGTGCTGATAAGAAACGTTCTGTCCCGATGATCTCATATCATGACGATTATTCACCACAAACGTTCACAGTCCGCAGACCCCCCATAGATCCTTCCAAAGAAACAATTCCCTCCTGATCCTCCAGGGAACCAGAAAATACCCAAATAATTCCCAAACCATTCTACACTATGGACCGGGATCAGGAGGGCGCTCAGTAACCCCAGAAAAGAGATTCAGCGAGGGGGTAAAAACATTCATAGACGGGAATAGAAATCCTTCTGGTAAATTTGTATTGCTGTCCCTGAGCCTATAAAGGAGATTTCTCTTCATTTCTGTCCCTCTGATGGCTTATTATTATTTGTCATTGATGGAGGACGTCACAGACAACAAAATCACCCCGACCGGGACCCTTCCTAAACCCCGTTACCCACACAAAAACTTTCACAGGTTCTGTGCATTCATCTAAACCACTAAACACTGTATATGTTTTGGCTGAAGATTCCGGTATTATACCCATGGAATGCGTTAGTTATAGAAAGCTTATTCATTGTTCTATTGGTTGTTGTCAGAAGTGCAATATATCAATGCAGAGTTTGTAGCTGCAGTACTCACCTTCCATATGGCTCTGTCCCTCTCAGACTGATGACATTTGTAGTTGAATGATGCCAAGTAACTCCGTGCCCAGACTCCTTATCATTGGCAATGTGGGCATTCATATTACCCAGAATGGGACTTGGCGTTAGGTGAATCCTCACCTTGATGTTGGTGTTTCTGGACCTTTTTTATGATGGGGAATCCTTGAAATTACGTTCAGGGCCCCCTTCTATAATTATTATACCCACAGCTCACAGTATATTAGTGCGGTGGCCATTGGGAAGAATTCCTCTTACATTGCTGGCCATTGGGAAGAATGTCACCCTTACAGATAGCCAAAATGAACATTGGGGTCATTGGCCTGAGAGGGGGCAAACTGCTGAAGGAACCCCTAGCGCCCCCTGGAGGGATTGAGAAGCTCTGGGTTAAATCTTCTCCTCTGCTCCATTTTCTTTTATTTTTCTGTACCAATCACTGTCTCTGTTTCTATCTCACCCTTTGCAGCCTTTTTCTGGATCTCTCTTCTGGGTCCCTGAACCTTCCTTCAGGTATTGCTGAGGTTTTGATGAATTGGACATCCATATTGTAACCAATCTGACAAATTGCTTGATAAGCTGATAAAACTTTTCTGCGATTTCTTCCAGGCCAAGCGGATTCAGAAAAAGTCAAGCAGCTGGAGGACAAAGTGCAGCGTCTGACCAAAGAGCTGCACACGTTGCAATCCACACTGCAAGGAATGAACGAGAAATTCCAATCAGAAATCCGTCTGACGGTTCAGAACGTATTAAATAGCAAACAGCCGGCAGATTCGGCCTCAGGTCAATCGGATATGTCAGAGAAACTGAACGATATTCAGACACTTCTAACAAATCTGGATAAAAAAGTGAAAGATCACGACCAAGAACTGGGCAACCTGAACAACAAGCCCAATGGTGGCCCAAATATCATTGTGACCGATGTGAAGAGAGAAATCTTACAGGAAGTGGAGAAGAGGATGCAGCAATCTTGTTCTGCTTGTCTTGCAGGGGTGGATGGGTTCCGAAACCAGCAAAATGAGGACAGAGATCGGATCCGAGGACTGGAGAAATTAATCAATTCAGTGGACCAGCGTAACAGGGACATTGTGCAGAATATTCAGACCCGAGTGGTGGAACTGACGGCACGCGTGCCAGAGGATTGCTGCTCAGATATAGAAGATTTACACAACAGAGTGAGCCAGGCCGAGAAGAAAGCTGACACAATATCCGGCTCTGTGGTAGCTCTCACAGTCCGTCTGGATCAGGAATTAGGGGAAAATACCAATCAAGCCCCTAGCCAAGTGGACCTGACCTTAAACAACCGCTTATCAGACATTGAAGGAAGAATGAATACTACACAACACAGTCTGGAGGAATATTATTACAATTATCGGGATGAAATGCAGAACTATTTCAAGGATGAGATAAAGAAACTCAGCGACGACCTGAAAAATCGCATTAATGGCAATGACTACAGAATCAATTTTCTCCTGACTGAGCTTGGGAACAGCTCTGGATTCCGAGACCTGATGGAAGAAAAGATAAGCGGCTTTTCCGATGATATTTACTCTCTCAGGGATCAGGTGGAGAAGAATGAAGAACAAATGAATAAAGTCATTGAAGATGTAGATGCTTTGAGGAACCAGGTGACAGACACCATCCAAAGCTGCAGCAATCAATGCAACAATCAGGGAGCAGATATCACCAAATTATATGAAGATCTAGAAAAGAGGATGAAAGATAACGAAGATCTGATTCACATTGCCCGCACTGATCTAACCAACCTCAGACTATCTGGAAACTCCATGGAGGAGACACTGATGGACCTGGATGGGGAGATGACACATATAAAAATGGTGCTGGACTCCAATGGAGAGACATTTGGTAAAATCGTTTCTGAAATGAAGGATACACAGGATAGATTTACAAGTACAATCACAAATGATCTGTATAAGTTTGATCTGAACATGACTGGGAAGATATTGGATATGGAAAATGATATAAAATCCCTGAGAAGGATGATGGAGTTTGATTATAAGAGCTGTGGCCAGGTGTGCTCCAACCTGCAGGAAGAGGTGGGCAAACTCAAGGAGCAGGTAGGTGAGTGCACAGAAACCTGTCAGTTCTTAAAGAGTAAACCTGAGGACGACAAAGATCACACCGGCTTCCAAAAACCACTCGATGGCTTCACTGTCATTGGAGGAAATAGTGGGGAACTGAAGAATCTGCAAGGAGAATTGTCCAACGTTATCGTGACTTTCTCTTCCCTGAATGACACCGTCAAAGATCTCCAGGAAAGCCTCGGTCGGCAGCAGACTGATATCCACGATCTCTCCACCACCAAACACAAACTCATTTCTGAGATCAATAAAATCCAGGAGGAGGTGACGGAACACATAAAAGACAATACAGAAAAGTTTGATGTCTTCCAAAAAGAAATTAGCAGATATGGAAGTACAGTGGTGGAGGAAACCAGGGAGTGCAGAAGATCTTCCAGCAGCCTGGAAGAAAGAGTTTCTAAGCTGGAGAATATCTGCGTTAAGCTTGATTCCGTCTCTGGGAGCCTTCACAAGATCAAGGAGAATCTGAACAAACATGTCTCTGGTCTATGGAACTGTGTGCAGGAAGTGAACAGCACCCTCCGTACGCACACTGCCTGGTTTGATAAACTCCATAACAGTCAACTAAATGGAATCAATCGCAGAATAAACAGCCTGAACAGCTCCATGATTCTCCTGTCTTCTGAGTGGCAGAACTTTACAGTGCAGGACTTCATGGGTAAGCAAAGGCTGCCATTAAAAGATGGGGTGCAGATGCATCAGATTCAAGACACAAGGAGATTGGTGGTGGAGGTCAGGATGTAGATAGGTCTCCATCATTCTACATTCAGAATCGGGACACAAGGGGAATGGTGGTGGAGGTCAAGATGTAGTTAGGTCTCCATTATTCTACATTCAGATTCAAGACACAAGGAGATTGGTGGTGGAGGTCAGGATGTAGATAGGTCTCCATTATTCTACATTCAGAATCGGGAAACAAGGGGAATGGAGGTGGAGGTCAGGATGTAGTTAGGTTTCCATCGTTCTACATTCAGAATCGGGACACAAGGGGATTGGTGGTGGAGGTCAGGATGTATTCAGGTCTCCACTGTTCTACATTCAGATTCAGGACACAAGGAGATTGGTGGTGGAGGTCAGGATGTAGATGGGTCTCCATTGTTCTGCCCATTGTCCATTTATACCTTCAGTATATTTTTTGGCTGGACTGACCCTTTAATACATCTCATGGTAAACTCTTCAAGAAATACACATAGCATAAATTCTTTACATTTAACATTTTCTCAATCTCCCATTAATATAGGTCCTCCAGGCCTGCCAGGTCCTCCTGGCCCAATTGGGAAGATTGGGCCACAAGGGCCACAAGGACCCCCTGGGCCTTCTGGTAAAGATGGAGCTACTGGAAAACAAGGCCCAATAGGCCCACCAGGTGAGATTGGCTCTTGGATGGTAGGTTGGTGTAATAAAATTTTAGAACTTAGCTCCGTGTGATATATTATTAGATGATAGGTCGGTGTGATATATTATTAGATGATAGGTCGGTGTGATATATTATTAGATGATAGGTCGGTGTGATATAACTGTTTGGCTTGTGAAAGTGGATATTTACTCAAGTGGAGCTGGAAAACAAAAGTTAAATCCTTATAGTAACCACAAACTGTAAGTAAACATTTATAACTCAAAGAAACATTGTAACTGGGAAATGAGTGGTAGCAAGGTGGAAGGTTTGGTTCAGTGCACAGTCAACCATATGTATGTACAAATGGAGTAACAGCTTCCAGGTGAATACCTAGGTGAATACCGCTGTGACAGATGTGAGCAAGTCACCTTTCTGGTATCTCGCATTGGGGAGCTGGAGAAGCGCATTGCAACACTGAAATCACTGGATCACCTTGATAGGGGCCCCTAATCACTGGATCACCTTGAGAGGGGCCCCTAATCACTGAGCGGGCAGATAATGGCTTAGATGTGGGGGGTGGAGAGGTTAGTCAGGATGAACATGTAAGGAGTTGGGTTAATGTAACTAGAGGGAGTGGTAGGGGCCCCCAGAAAAGGAAGACCAGCCCTGTGTTTGAGCACCCCAACATGTTTGTAAAGTTATGTGAGGATGTGCAGGTGGCAGACCCAGTGGTGGCAACTCTAGCTGTCACTGCTACCCCTAACAGCCGGGAGAGGGATCCTTAAAAATCAGTTTAGGGAATTAGGTTTCAAGTTAAAGAAAATGACCTCCAAGCCTATGTTCTCTGGAATATTGCCTGTGCCATGGCAACATGTGAAAAGCAGAAGGAGCTTAGGCAGCAATTTAATTGTCACTCTTTGGTGGATACTGGGGAGCTGGACCAGCTGTTTCTTTATATTTAGTATAGCAGTACTAGTGGTGGGGAGACCTCTGGGCTGACTTCCTTGGCTTGTACAAGCAGGGCCCCGCTCTGCTGGATTGATCTTTTTATTCATTTATTTTGTTGAGAATGTAAAAGTAGTTCCCAATACAAAGGGGAATACCCCAAGATGAAGCACTATATTTTATTGCAGTAGGGGCATCTTAAGTTGGAGGTTACCAACCACAGGTGGGCAGAAACAAATCAAGGAGGGTTTGAACTCTCCATGGAAGGTGCGTACACTTGAAGTATGACAGGAACACCCTAAGGTAGGTAGTGCAAAATGGATAAAAACCCCCAACATGGGATGTGCACCCCTAGTGGCCATCACCAGAAGCATTAGAGAGATCTCACCACTAAAGAAAATGATTCGGCCCTCCAGACCCCCCTGTGACTGGACTAGTGGTGGGGTTATTGAAGAATGTGACGCATTGGTCCCATCATGTCTCCAATCTCTGGTCACAAGGCTTGGCTTCCATTATAATTTAGTAACTTCTAACATTTCAGCTGGAATTCGTTGTGTAGAGTGAAATGTGTTGTTGCCTACGGGGGACACCATGAGTTTTCCTGCCCTCTGGGATGTAGGGGGAGGGGGGGTATTGATGGGCTTGAAAATGCTTAGTCTGTGTCACCATATTGGTTCCATTTCTCTCTTCTTGGAATCCATGGTGAGGGAACTCTCCTCATAGTAATGGATGACGACACTTCTCATGGTTCCTGTCCATAAATATCAGTGTCTGCATTGTTTCCAGGTATCTTCACGGCTCCAATAGAAGGCCGCTATTTCTTTAGTGCCATCCTGACCGGCTACAAAGATGAAAAGATTGAAGCAGTGCTCTCCAAATCCAACTTGGGCATCGCCAGGGTGGACTCAGAGGGCTACCAACCTGAAGGCCTGGAGAAGAAGCCTCTCGTAGAAAACAAGACCACCACCAGTTCTCTTGGGGTCTTTAATATAATTCTACAGCTAAGTGCGGGTGACACCGTCTGCATCGACCTGGTGACTGGAAAACTGGCCCATTCCGATGAGCCTCTGACGGTGTTCAGTGGGATCCTCCTGTACGAGGGGGAAGTGGACTTCTAGGGGAACTTTGGTTGGTTTTCTATACAATAAGGACCAATGGTAAATTTTGAGTCATTTTGTCTGTTGTTAATCTTATCTGGGACCTAGAAGAGGAAAGTGTTCGATGGCAATCCTGGAAGAGAAGATTACCAAGCTCACCCACTCAGAGACCCAGCACAATCTTGTATAAACTTCCACCCACCAGGCCTATGAACGCACCTCACAGATTCAGTTATCTCCCAATATAAAACCACTTAGCTTTTCAACAGTACCAAGGTTACCCCAGCACAAAGTCACCGGCACCAATTAAACAATTGCTATTGTATAAGATGAGATATATCGATGATGTGACTGAATGGACGAGTTACATGGAGTCAGTTGTGTTGTGTTCAATAAATGAGGTCAGATTAGACCTCCACCCACAATCGGATCTGTCTGTTCCTTCCAATACACAATACACAACATGAAAGATCTGCATCCAAGTACAGGGGTATCTTTGGGGGTGAGAGGTGGGGGGGGGTCTGTGGTGGCTCATTGCTCAATATACCATGTGACCATAGAGGGAGGCTGGGCCTAGACAGGAAGGATCTGGGGCATATCGAATATTCATGAAATAGTGGAAGATGAGGAACCATGGTGTCAAGAGGGTGGACCAAGGGGATCATAGCAAAATGCTGTGCCAAAGGGAACCATGCTGGGGGGCTAGGCCTAGGTATAGAAGAATCTGGGGCAATATGACAAATGTTCATGAAATATTGGAGGTAAGGCTGGGCCAAGAAAATAATGTTGGGAGGATAGCCCAAGGGGATCTTGGCGGGAGGCTGGGCCAAGGGGGATCATGATGGGAGGCTGGGCCAAGAGGAGCATGGCGGGAGGCTGGGTCAAGGGGAACATGGTGGGAGGCTGGGCCAAGAGGATCATGGTGGGAGGCTGTGCCAAGGGGAACATGGTAGGAGGCTGGGCCAAGGATATCATGGTGGGAGGCTGGGCCAAGGGGAACATGGTGGGAGGCTGGGCCAAGAGGATCATGGTCGGAGGCTGTGCCAAGCCAAGGGGAACATGGTGGGAGGCTGGGCCAAGAGGATCATGGTCGGAGGCTGTGCCAAGGGGAACATGGTAGGAGGCTGGGCCAAGGGGAACATGGTAGGAGGCTGGGCCAAGGGGAACATGGTGGGCGGCTGTGCCAAGGGGAACCATGGCAGGAGACTAGGCCTAGCTATAGAATAATCTGGTGAATATTCAAGGATTATTGGAGGATGGGAAACCATGGTGGGAGGCTAGGCCTAGACAGTGAAACTTCCAACAGAAATATAAAAAAAAACTCCTCATTCCATTTATATATTCTTTGAAAACCTTCATTGGTAAGTGGAGTTTTGCGATTCCTGTAATCTCTGCAAAGCAGCACACTGACCTGGAGAGGGTGCAGGACTCCTGTATCACACGGTTCTGACACTTTAACACTGTGAACATGCTTACAGAAGAAAAGAACAAAGGGTTGACTGAATCAGTCTGCTGCTGCTCCCTATTGTCCAATCAGCAGGTTAGGGTGGTCTCCTCCCACTTGTTGGATAAATGACTTCTATAGAATTGGCTATAATCTAAATTAGGAACATGTGACTGTGGTGGGGAGATTAGATTGTCAGCTCCTCTGGGGGGCGTTGGACTATAGGTCCTATACAACATTGTGAAATATGTTAGCACGATATCAGTACATCATCATAATAATATCATCTTGTCCTCATATATACCCAGCAGGCATTGCTCCCTCATCCAGCCACCAATCTGATCACAGAACATTCTAATCTTCCTCAACCATGGCGTGTCTTCTGCTGGAGTTCCCTTACCTAAAGATACATTCACCAGTATTCACCTGAAATGAATGTGTATGTCTGTCTTTCTCTGCAGTGCTCAATATTGGCCATCCAGAGACATTCATCCACGCATTGGCGCCAACTTCCAGCAATAAAGATGTGCCATTGTACTGGACATGATGGCACAGCAACGGCAGATGAATGGCACCTTGGGCCCCAGTCTGGGAGGTTTCAGGAGTCCAACTCATAGGGTTCAATAAAGGTAACACCATGAGATTCACCTGTTCTTTGTATGGTTGGCACAATTATAGAGACAGGAGAAGAGCCAACCATAGAGGTGCCCAACATTCCCACCATGGAGCCTCTCCAGATTTTGAGGTCACCCTTTGTGTACAACAATTTTACCCCAGGGTCATATAAGGTGACCCACAAGAAGCCTGGCGGCAGGTATACACACTATATTCACCCAGGCACATTCACTTCTCAGGGCTGAGGCTTGTGGTGGGGTAACACAGATGTGGTTTTATTGTGGAACAGACACAACGGTGGGGGGGTATAGGTTACCCCAAAACCTAATGGCAGACTTCCCTGTACAGGGGACCCCAAGGCCTCCTACAGATAGCAGCTTGCAGGCCCCAGGATTCGGTGTTGTTTGGGCAGACCTTCTCTTCCCAGGGGGTCATTTCTGGAAAGACTCAACATGGGCTCAACAGTCACTTCTAGAAACAGGTCCAGGGGGCAGAGCACCGGGGGGGAACATTCTGGAAGGTTAATCTGAGTATATATCATCCCCTCCCAGCTCAAACCATTGGGCGATCTATGGAGGATCGACACCCATAATTCACAACCTCCCAATCTTCTCACTGACCACGGGAGCCCCCTTAATCATAACAAGCAGAAGAAGTGGATCATTTATTCCAACAGCGCCCTCCAATGGCCGGTTACCTTCATAATAACATAACTAACCTGAGTTGTCTCCTTCTCTCTGGAGGGGGGAGGGCGGAGTCACTGCTCTGCGAGGGTGGGGTCACTTGCACATTTATGTTTTAGCTATTGAGCTCTGTGTACAGCTAACAAGAGGACATCAGGAAAGTCTGAATGTAGAAATAAAGAGCTGGATATAAGAATAAAGTACGAATAATATAAAATACTGAAAATTTAATAAAAAAGTAAAAAAATAATAATTCATCTTTTCATTCTGACCAAAATAAATAAAGATTAAATCTATACAAGGCTGCTGTACATGGATATTATACATTCTTTGGGGGACAAGGTTTTGGTTAAAGGGTTCCTTGGGGTTTGGGTGACCCCATAATTACTGGAGGGGTGGAAAAGCGTGTGTCCCCATCTCGAGGTTCATCTTTTGGGGTTCATTCCCTCCATCTGTCCTCCTCCCCCAATCCGGCCAGGAACGTCTTTTCTTTTCTGAAATTTTAGGGAGACGGTTCTGGAATGGAGGATACAAAGCACAGATTGGTCACATGACCAATGATTGCCCCCCAGAATTCTCCCTCCTTCCTGAGACCCCATCATCTCCAAAGAACATTTATGGACCCAACATTTCCCCCATGGACGATGGATCTCATGATATCGTTGTGAAAGGCACTGCAGGGGCACCCCCAGCATCCGGCTGACACATTTACAGACACATTGGATGGGTGGGGTAGTAATAGTAGTGGGTAAGTGGGATAATACTAGTGGTGAGGGGTAATAGTAGTAATTATGGGTGGGTTGTGGTCAGGGTAGTAGTGGTAGGTGGGGTCATACTAGTGGTGAGGGGTAATAGTAGTGGAGCATGGGTAATAGTAGTGGTCTGTAGGTGGGGTAGTAGTAGTGGTGGTGGGTAGGTGGGGTAGTAGTAGTGGTGGTGGGTAGGTGGGGTAGTAGTAGTGGTGGTGGGTAGGTGGGGTAGTAGTAGTGGTGGTGGAGTATGGAGTAATAATAGTAGTGGTGGTGAGGAGTAAATGTAGTGGTGGGGGGTGAGGAATAAGTGGTAATAACGGTAGTGGAGGTGGGTGGGGTAATAGTAGTGGCAGTGGGTGGGGTAGTAGAAGTGGTGTGTGGGGTAACAGTAGTGGTGGTTGGTGGGGGTAGTAGAAGAGGTGGGTGGGGTAATAGTAGTGGTGGTGGGTGAGGTAGTAGTAATGATGGGGGGTAATAGTAGTGGTGATAGGTGGAGTAGTAGTGGTGTGTGGGGTAACAGTAGTGGTGGTTTGTTGGGGTAGTAGTAGGGGTGGGTGGCATAATACTTGTGGTGGCGGGCGGAGTAATAGTGATGGTGGGTGGGGTAGAAGTAGTAGTGGTGGAGGGTGGGGTAATAATAATGTTGGTGGGTGGGTGGTTGGTTGGGATAATACTAGTGGTGTTTGGGGTAATAGTAGTGGGGGGCAGGGTGAAACTAGTGGTGGACAGGGTAATAGTAGTGGTGGGCAGGATAATACTAGTGGTGGGTGGGGTAGTAGTAGGGGTGGGGGGTAATACGAGTGGTGGGTAGGTGGAGTAGTAATAATAGTGGTGGGCGGGGTAATACTAGTGGTGTTTGGGGTAATAGTAGTGGTGGCCGGGGTGAAACTAGAGGTGGACGGGGTAATTTTAGTGGTGGGCGTGGTAATAGTAAAGGTGGGTGGAGTGAAACTAGTGGTGGGTGTGGTAATAGTAGTGGTGGGTGGGGTAAAACTAGTGGTGGGCGTGGTAATAGTAGTGGTGGGTGAGGTGAAACTAGTGGTGGGCGGGGTAATAGTAGTGGTGGGCGGGTAAAACTAGCATTCCACCAACCATCCACGTATGCCCAATGATGGGACCCGTTCAGCTGGTGAATATTTCCCTCAATATTGGGTGAGTTTGATGGAGGATGAATCTTTACAGGTGAATGATTCCCCCGCCAATATTCTGTATGGGCTGCACTCACTCTAATTCCTCTATCTGGCTGGTTGGCAGAGCTTCCATCAGATCCAGGAGATGGGGCTCCCCCTGCAGGCTGTTCCTGGAAAGGATCAGAGTCCTCAGGGTGCCGTTATTTCGTATTCCCAGGGCCAGAGGGGTGCAGGAGCGGCCGGTCAGATTATTATCTCGCAATCTGTAGAGGAAAATAAGAATTGTGTATCAGGATGCACCCTGCGGGGGGCGGTCTATGATTGGATCCTGCCAGGTATTGCCCCGGATTATTTGAGAAAATAAAAAAATGCCCCATTGTTCTAAAAATCATCAAATTATAACATGAGGAGGGGCCGGAGGGGCCGGGAGGGTCAGGTGACTATAGAAGCAACAAGATGGAATATGAAATAATTGCCCCCCTAGCTGGTTGTACCTGTGACAGGGGGCACCCCCAGATTATCTACCCCCCCCCCCATACTTACCCTAACACCTCTATCTGGCTGGTTGTCAGAGCTTCCATCAGGTCCTTGAAATGAGGGCCATCCAGATTGTTACCGGACAGGACCAGTCTCCTTAGGGCCCCGTTGTCTCTGATTCCCAGCGCCAGGTGGGGGCAGGAAGAGTCCGTCAGTTTATTCATCTCCAAACTGTAAGAGAAGAACCAAAGGTCAGTGACCGGGGGGCCCCAATGGAAAATTCAGCACCACATAGAGGGACTGAGGGGCCCTCAGGAGAGCCCTCCATCTTCCCTGGTCTACAGCATCATGTATGGTCGGTAATATAAGGGGGGCATAGAAATGGCTGAATGTAGCCCCCCCTCCAGGACAGACTGAGGTCCTACAATGGCTGGCCACCTACCTCCTGTGACCTCCTCATGGCTTCCACCATAACCATGTCAGGAAATACAGCATGGCATCTGGGGTATCACATGGTCTCATCTCACCCATCCCCCCACCGGGTGAATTCATCATCAGTCAGGATGAAAAAATACAGAAAAAGTCCAACCACCGGGGAAATAAATACCCCAGATATAAAACCCCATGGACACAGATGATCCAGAGGAAGGCAAATAATTTCCTTCCTGATCCCATGAGGCAATCGGATGTTCCCTGGATCAGCAGTCTCTGTTATCTATAAATCCTTAATCCCCAGTTATATTCTGTGCTTCTAGAAATCATCCAGCTTTTTCTTAAAGCAATCTATAGTAGTTGCCAATCAGCATTCACCTGGACAGAGGTCACACCTTGGTCACAGGTCATGGAGGTCACCAGGTGATTAATGACAGATCCTCCTTCTATCCCATTGGTCAGTTTCTACTCACAGCAGTTCCTCCACCCGGCTGGTTGGCAGAGCTTCCATCAGATCCCGGAGACGAGGGCCCTCCAGATTGTTATTGGTCAGAATCAGAGTCCGCAGGGTCCGGTTATCTCGAATTCCCAAGGCCAGATGGGGGCAGGAAAGTTCTGTCAGCTTATTGTGATTTAGACTGAGGAAGAAGAAATGATGAGAAGGTGAACCTATTCCCTCTACCTGCCATCACTTACCTGAGCTATATAAATCCCATAATAATACAAGAAATAGGCGGTACCAGATCAGGACACCCGGCACTCATCCATATATGGCAAAGGACAACCCACCAGCCTGCTGATTGGACAACAAAGGGGCAGCAGTACAATAATGAGGTCGTCTCTCTGATCTATTTCACAGTCA
>NC_092861.1:278254-296972 GCF_032062135.1 Pyxicephalus adspersus
GAATGGTCTCCTCGTCCTATTCGGCTTGCTCCTACTTTTCGCTCATTTAAAAGAACCCTCAAAACCCAATGCTTCAATACCTACCCGTCTTCTTCTGTCTCCTAATCCTCACTACTTCCCACCATTCCATATCCCCTCCTATTGTGTGATACCTCCCCCACCTCCTAGATTGTAAGCTCTTCGGGGCAGGGTCCTCTCCTCCTGTGTCACTGTCTGTATCTGTCATTTGTAACCCCTATTTATTGTACAGCGCTACGTACTATGTTGGCGCTATATAAATCCCGTTTATTAATATAATAATAAAAATAAAACATTTCCAGGCAAATATTCTGTTCCATCCAAACGTTTCATAATAGAGAATTGAATATAACGGCTCCGCCATCATTGTACTCACTCCAACTGCTCAATGTGACTTGTCCATAGCGCTTCCATCAGGTCTCGGAGATGGGGGCCCTCCAGTTTGTTGCTGCTCAGGACCAGCTTCCTCAAGGTTTGGTTGTCTCTAATTCCCAATGCCAGGTGGGTGCAGGAACTGTGAGTGAGGTTTGTATATTTCATTCTGTGCAGGAAGAAGACATTGAGCAGGAAATGGTTCAGGAATACATCGGAAGTCTGATTTATATGATTGCTCTAATATATTTGTTTGTTTTATTAGACTGATGTAAATTTATCACCCACCAGGTAGGTTCACATTTTACCATCTTAGGTAATCCAACCAGGTAAGTATCAATGGAAAGTGTCATGCTTGAGGAGACAAAGCCTCTAGGGGGCGCTACGGCTTGCACAGGAATGATGAGAGCCTTGAGAAGGGCAAAGCCACAGAGTCTAAGCAGTAACCAGGTCGTCTCCAGAGCCCCTAGTGGTGACGATGTGGGGCTGCTGGTTCCTACCAGGTTGCGGCCCTTGGGCACACCAGGATGGGCAGGAGTATTTACGGTACCAAATCACAAAGCAGAAGATTTGTCAAGGAAGACCAGGGTCAAGGCAGGCAGCAAGCAAGCGAGGTCAGGTCACAAGCCAGGGGTCAAATACCAGGGATCCAGGAAATAGACACCGGTGATATGGAAGGCACCGCAGACACGGGGAACACTGGAGACACTAGAAGTGACAGGAGACACATGGGCCACCACAGACACCGGGAACACAAGAGACCCAGAAAGCATCAGGAGGCAAAAGTGACACGGGGTCATAGGGGTCACTGCAGACACAGAGAAACACTGGAACAGCACAAGGGAACAGGCAGGGAAATACCAGGCTGGGTAACAAGGGGTTAACACGGGAGCAGAGGAAACACAGAATTAACCAACAGGTGTGGTGGTGGACTCACGGTGTCACCCACCCTGTGGGTGGAGATGTGCCCTGGGCGAAGGGTCTAAGCAGTAGCTTGGTCTTCTCCAGAGCCTCTAGAGGTGAGGATGTTGTGCAGCAAGCTACTGCCAGGTTGCAGCCCCTGTGCCCACCAAGGCAGGTGACTGCCAACAAAGAGGGGCGTGGATCAAGTGACATCAATCCCACCAGCAGAGGGAGTGCTGTTGCTGGGATGGTCTCAGGTGTTATTTAGATGTTGGCCAGCAGAGGGAGCACATTGCAGAATACCCTGGTTCTCTGGGGCAAGGGAGCAGCTGACAGAGATTCACTTGACTTGGAGTAGAGGGAAACAGAGTGTTGGATCCAGAGGCAGAGATGGTGCTGGCAGCAGGGGGCTGCAAGGAAGGTGAGCAAGAAGGAGACACAAGTGACCTGGACTTGCAGGAATCTGTGACAGTAGCCTCCCTCTTAGGGGCCCCCCTCCCCCGAACCCCCCTGGGTTTGTTAGGAAATCTGGCATGGAATTCCTTAAGTAGGCAGGGGGGCATGGAGGTCTTTTAGAGTGACCCAGGAGCGTTCCTCTGGACCTTCCAATAGACCAGGTATTGTAGACAACCTCAGACAAGCCTGGAATCCAAGATTTGTTCAACCTTGTACTCCTCCTCCGAGGCAGCAGAAACAGGACCCAGCGGAATGTATTCCTCAGAGAATTTGTTTAGAACAACAGGTTTAAGCAGGGAAACATGAAATGCTGTATGGATCCTAAGGGATGGAGGCAGATTTACCTTGTAAGTGACAGGGTTGACCTGGGACAAGATGGGGAACGGACTGATGAAGCGAGGTGCAAACTTGAGAGAAGGCCAAGCGAATATGCTTGGTGGAAAGCCAAACCTTGTCACCAGGGGACAGCTGGAGAGCAGAAGCTCTCTTCTTGTCAGCCCATTTTATGTAGCGTGCCGAGGAATGTAGCAAGGCCTCTTGGACATTCTTCCAAACTTGCTGGAGCTGATCAGGGACAGCGACAGCAGCTGGAACATCTGACAGGAAAAGGACAGGGGCAGGAATACAGGGATGAAGACGGGAAACAATGAAAAAAAAGAGACAACCCTTTGGATTCGCTGATGCTATTGTTGTGGGCAAGTTCAGCCCATGGCAGGAGTTCTGACCAGTCATTCTGCTGGGAGTTGATATACATACGTAAGTATTGTTCCAGCGCCTGATTATCATTTTAGTTTGCCCATTGGTCTGAGGGTGATAGGCTGAAGAGAAGTCTAACTGGATCTTTTGCTGACAACAAAGGGCCCTCCAGAAGGGGGAAGTGAATTGTACTCCGCGATCAGACACTATGTGGGAGGGTACCATGTAGGCGAACAATTTCTTTGAAGAAGATCTTCGCCAACGTCGTTGCAGATGAGAGACCTGATAAAGGAAAAAATGGGCCATTTTGGAGAAGTGATCAACCACAACCCAAAAGTGAAACCATTAGAAGATGGAAGGTCGTTGACAAAATCCATGGAGATGTGTGACCAGGGTTGTCCTGGAGTGGGAAGCGGAATTAATGGGCCTTTAGCTTCTGTGGCACCTTATGTCGGGCACACTCGGTACATGTGGCTACAAAGTCCCTCACATCTTGTTTCAGATCCGTCCACCAGTATCTACGGCTGATCAGATCAAAGGTCTTCCGTTGCCCATGATGCCCAGCAAACTTAGAGGCATGCCCCCATCGAAGGACCACTGGACGCAGATTTTTTTGAACAAGGGTCTTCCCTGGTGGAACTCGAAGGAGCTGGACTGGGGCCATGGGAATGATTTGAGCTAGGTCTATAATGAAGGCTTGTTCTACTTCAGGATTTTCCCTCTCTAAAGAACGAGAAAGGGTGTCTGCCTTTACATTTTTGGGGCTCGGCCGATAAGTAAGAACAAAATAGAACCTTGAGAAAAACAGAGCCCAGCGGGCTTGACGGGGTTCAAACGTTGTGCAGTCCGAAGATATTGTAGGTTCTTATGGGCTGTAAAAATGGTCACGGGTTGGAGAGCTCCCTTCAGCAAATGGCGCCATTCTTCAAGGGCAAGCTTGACCGCAAGAAGCTCCCTGTCTCTGATGGCATAATTTTTCTCAGCTGGAGAGAATTTCTTAGAAAAGAACCCACAGGTCCTTAACTTGCCGGAAGCATTCTTCTGGGACAGCACGGCACCAACACCAACAGAGGCATCCACCTCCAGGAAAAGAGGCTGAAAAGTGTCTGGGCGCACCAACGCAGGGGCAGAGGCAAAGGTTTCCTTTAACAATTTAAAGGTCTGGAAAGCCTCAGAAGACCAGGCTTTACAATTGCTCCCTTTTTTAGTCATAGCAGTAATGGGCGCCACAAGCGAGGAGTAGTCATGGATGAATTGTCTGTAATAGTTGGCAAAGCCCAGGAACCTCTGGATGGGCTTCAGTCAGTCAGTCTAGAATGCCAGTGAGTATGGCAATGTCCATCCGCAAACCGCAAAATCAGAAGAGATGATATAGTCCAGGAACGGAACTTCAGGGCACTCAAAAAGGCATTTCTCGGCCTTGGCGTACAGTCTGTTTTGCCGAAGTGGTTGTAGGACTATTTTGACATGGTCTTAATAAGAGGATAGATCCCTAGAGTACACCAGGATATCATCTAAATAGACAATCATGAAATCATATAACAAGTCCCAGAAGGTGTCATTCATGAAGTCTTGGAATACCGAAGGGTCATTACAGAGTCCGAATGGCAAGACAAGATACTCATAGTGGCCATCTCGAGTATTGAAGGTTGTCTTCCATTCGTCACCCTTGCAGATGCAAATTAAATTGTAGGCACCCTGCAGATCAAGTTTGGTGAAGACAGACGCCCCTTGGGAACGATCAAATAATTCAGAAATCAGAGGCAAGGGATATTTATTCTTAACGGTGAAGTTGTTGAGACCCCGATAGTCAATGCAAAGACGTAGAGATCCATCCTTTTTCTGAACGAAGAAGATTTACAAATTAAGCCCCTCGCCAAATTTTCCTGAATATATTCAGACATGGCTTTGGTCTTCGGAATAGAGACAGGATAGATTTGGGGAAGAGAGGCACCAGGAAGGAGATCTATAGCACAATCGTAGGGGCGATGTGGTGGTAGAGTCTCAGCCTGCCTTTGCAGAAAACATCCTGAAATTCCCAATATTGTTTGGGTAGCCCAGTGACACCGCATGTGGCGGAGAAGCAAACCTGACGGACAGGGAGCATTTCCGAAAGCATGTGCTGCTCCAAGAGAGTATGTCTCCAGATGTCCATTCGATGATGGGGGCATGTTTGCGTAGCCATAGTAGCCCCAACAGGACAGGATGAATAATCATGGGCACCACCAAAAAGGAAATTGCCTTTGTGTGTAGGGCCCCTAGTTTCATGGTGAATGGTACTGTGGCATGCTGGATGTAATCCAATAAAGCCCTGCCATTGACCACAGAGACTACCAGTGGCTTAGATAGGGGCACTAGAGGAATATTGTATTCAGAGACTAAATGTTGATTAATGAAATTCCCAGCAGCGCCAGGGTCCAGGAAGGCAAGGGTCCAGAATTGGTGTTTATCAGAAGGGATCCGGACAGGGAAGGTTATTTTAGAGGAAAAATAGGTAGTAGGTTTGCCTAGAGAGCCCTCTCCCCATTTCCCTAGGAACTGGGGTTTGGGGCCTTCACGGGACACTCGTTCTTGTAGTGGCCCTCTCCTGCACACTACAAGCAGAAATTCCGGTGTCTGCGTCATTCGAAAGACGGGCATAGTCCACTTGCATGGGTTCCACAGGAGGAAGTGGGGGGGTTTGGAACGTTGGAGCCAGCCCAATGGGGCTCCGGACTCTCTGGGTCTCCCGAGCCCACACCTGGAAGCGAGTGTCAATCCGGACACAAAGGGACACCAGGTCATCCAGGGTAGGAGGAAGATCACGACCGGCCAGCTCATCTTTAATATGCCCTGCGAGCCCCTGCCAGAAAACTGCCACCAGAGCGTCATTATTCCATTCCAGTTCGGAGGCCAAGGTTCCGAATCTAACAACATATTGACCTACCGAGAAGGAGGCTTGACGTAGGCTCAAAATTTCTGCAGCTGCTGAAGAAGCCCGGCCAGGTTCATGAAAGACTTTGCGGAATATCTGCAAAAAGGCACCAAAGTTTCCCAGGATGGGATCCCCCCTTATCCCAGAGGGGCGAAGCCCAAGCAAAGTGCCTCTCCCGACAATAATGAAACAAAAAAACGCTACCTTGGTACGTTCAGTGGGAAAGTTCAAGGGCTGTAACTGGAACTGAAGTTGGCACTGGTTGACAAATCTTCCACAGAGTTTGGGGTCCCCGAAGTAGCGAGGGGGGGCTGGAAGCCAAAATGTAGGCAAGTGGTGGCAAAGCGGCTGGCACTGCAGCGAGTACAGAAATCCCAGGTACAGGAGCTGGGGTTGTAGTTGTAGAGGCAGGAGTTTGGCTAATGGCTGACTGGAGCTCATTAAGGCGTTCATCGCATCTCCGGAGAAAGTCCACAACTTTAACTTGGAGTGACTCTTGTTTCTGGATCCACTTACGCAGGTCCTGCATGGAATCAGGTAGAGGAATGTCAGTGGGGTCCATGGCCTGAACAACTGTCACGGCTCCACAAGGCAAAGTGGTGGACCCACGGTGTCACCCACCCTGTGGGTGGAACGTGCACTGGGCGAAGGGTCTAAGCAGTAGCTTGGTCTTCTCCAGAGCCTCTAGAAGTGAGGATGTTGTGCAGCAAGCTACTGCCAGGTTGCAGCCCCTGTGCCCGCCAAGGCAGGTGACTGCCAACAAGCAGGGACTGAAGCGTAGTACAAAAGGGAAATCCAGGAGGGTAGTCGGACAAGCCGAAAGGTCAGGACTGACAGCAAACAAGGATGGTCAGGAAACAGGCAAGAGGTCAGAATGGGCAGCAAGCAGGAGTAGTCAGGAACGAGCCAGGGTTGGTACACAGAGAATCGGGAACAATAGAGATAAACAACAGTAACCTGGAAGCAGAGCCAAAGGAACTCCTTGTTCAGGCAACTTTCTGTTGCCAGGTCACTTCCTAGGGGAGATGGACATGGATCAAGTGAGCCGCAGGCATCAATCCCACCAGCAGAGGGAGTGCTGTTGCTGGGATGGTCTCAGGTGTTATTTAGGTGTTGGCCAGCAGAGGGAGCGCATCTGCTGAATACTCGGTTTTCTAAAGCAAGGGAGTAGCTGACAGAGATTCACCTGACTTGGAGCAGGAGGTAAACAGAGTGTTGGATCCAGAGGCAGAGATGGTGCTGCAAGGAAGGTAAGCAAGAAAGAAGCACAGGTGACCTGGACTTGTGGGAATCTGTGACATAGAGGAAATGCTCAGCAGAGCTAGGGGGCTCAGCACTAGTGGAGACACGTTGCACGAATGCTGAATGCTGTGCAAGCAAATTAGCCAGGGATGATTAAGAGGCTATTTCCCAATTGGCCGGCGGGATGGGCGAAAGTAATAAAGCTTGGGAGCGTGAGGTAAAGGTAAGTGTGACAGGAAGGTTTGCTAATAATATAACTTGAGTTATATTTCGTATTTCATATTCTGAGCAAATCCTCCAATGGGGTGACTACAAGTCTACATTTCACTGGGACAATTACCTAACACCAAATCTGGGATTACCTCCCCATGTACATGAAGAATGACAGATCAGTGTTGGGGCCAGTTGTTGTTTTCCATAAATGGATGTTGGTGTCAGGTAGTTATCTGCTGCAGCATTAGATTCCCTGTGTATGGCCACTTGCTATATCAATGAAAAGATAACTGATTTCTAACAATTGGGGTAGCACAGGGGCTTCCAATGTCACCTCTGCAGAACTAGGGTGCAGGTTTGGATTTTGGGCAGAACATTGACTTTGTGGGTAGATTACTCACTCCAATTCCTCCATCCGGCTTGTTGGCAGAGCCTCCATCAGGTCCCAAAGTTCAGGACCTTCCAGATTGTTCCCAGACAGGTTCAGACTCCTCAGGTTCTGGTTATCTCGAATTCCCGATGCTAGGTGGGTGCAGGAACTGTGTGTCAGGTTATTATCATTTAGACTGTGAAAGAGAAAAGAAATACAGGGAAATGAGTTGTATGACCCCAATGATTACCAGTATATAGTTTGGCCCCCAATGAATACCAATAAGTAGTTTGTATCCAATGATTACCAATAAGTAGTTTGTATCCAATGATTACCAATGAGTAGTTTCACCCCAATGATTACCAATGAGTAGTTTCACCCCAATGATTACCAATGAGTAGTTTCACCCCAATGATTACCAATGAGTAGTTTCACCCCAATAATTACCAATGAGTTGTATGACCCCAATGGATACAAACTACTTTTTGGTAATTAATAGGGTCAGACTACTCATTGGTAAACATTGGGGGCCAAACTACCTATTGGTAATCATTGGGGTTAAAGTATACATTGGTAATCATCGGGGTCAGACTACTCATTGGTAATCATTGGTGTGAAATTGGGGATAATAATATTTCCTGATCTCCCCTTAAAATATAAAATTGTCTTCTTTTAAAATGTCTTTGTTGGAAATTGTCTCTCTAACAGACCAGGTTCATATATTTCCCCTTATCACAAATTCCTTGATCTGACAAGCAACATCCTTCTAGACCCTCTAGTTTTGTGTCTCCAGGTGTCATAAAACTCAGATAGGCCAGTGGAGTGGCCTCAGTGACCCCAATGATAACCAATGAGTAGTTTGGCCCCCAATGATTACCAATGATTAGTTTGGCCCCCACTGATTACAAATCAGTTGTTTGACCCCAATAATTACCAATAAGTAGTTTTGCCCTCAACGATTACCAATGAGTAGTTTAACCCCAATGAGTACCAAAGGGTAGTTTCACTCTTATGATTACCAATGAGTAGTTTGACACTAATGATTATCAAAAGGAATTTTTGCTCTCAATGATTACCAATAAGTAGTTTGACCCAAATGATAACCAATGAGCCATTTAACCCTAATGATTACCAATTATTAGTCGGACCCAAATGATTACAAATGAGTAGTTTGACCCTAATGATTACCAATAAGTAGTTTGACTCAAATGATTTTCAGTTAGTATTTTTGACCCCAATGATTACCAATGAGTAATCTGACCCCAATGATTACCAATGAGTAGTTTGGCCCTCAATGATTACCAATATTAAGAAGTTTGGCACCAATGAATAGTTTGACCCTAATGATTACTAATGAGTAATTTGACTCTCAATGATTACCAATGAGTAGTTTGGCCCCCAATGATTACCAATGAGTAGTTTGGCCCCCAATGATTATCAATGAGTAGTTTGACCCCATGGATTACCAATAAGTAGTTTGGCCCCAATGATTACCAATAAGTAGTTTTGCCCCCAATAAATACCAATGAGTAGTTGATCCCCAATGATTACCATTGAGTAGTCTGACCCAAATGATAACCAATGAGTAGTTTGGCTCCCAATGAGAAGTTTGAACCTA
Source organism: Pyxicephalus adspersus (assembly GCF_032062135.1). Taxonomy (NCBI): domain Eukaryota; kingdom Metazoa; phylum Chordata; class Amphibia; order Anura; family Pyxicephalidae; genus Pyxicephalus; species Pyxicephalus adspersus. The sequence goes on from NC_092861.1 coordinate 287,057, forward strand.
ATGATTACAAATTAGTAGTTTGACCCTAATGAGTAGTTTGGCCCCCAATTATTACCAATGAGTAGTTTGGCCCCAATGTTTACCAATGATTAGTTTGGCCCCAATGATTATCAATGAGTAGTTTGGTTCCCAATGATTATTTATGAGTATTTTGACCCCAGTGACTACTAATGAATAGTTTGCACCCCAATGATTACAAGTTCTTTTAAAGGACAGCACTAACTTTAATTTTGATTGAAGACAAAATTGACATTTACCTGAATTTTGTGATGGTGCGTAATGCTGGTACAAGTTTCCTCATCCCTTCGTTCTTGATATTACATGAATTTAGGTTGACTTCTTCTGTCTTCATGCAGCATTGAAGGATAAAGGACAACACAAAGCAGTCCAGGGGGGAGAGGGGGACGTTGGAGAAGTCAACATCTTTGTTTGATCCAATGCTTTGTGTCACCAGAGCCGTATTCCTGCTCTCATGGAGACAATGGAACATGTGAAGAAGTTCCCCCTTTCCTTTATTAGATTTGTTAGGTTTTTGCTGATTCATCACTTTGTTCTGGAGCCAGATGATGACATCTTTGGATGCCTCGGCAGACAATGCCCCCACATGGGATGTCAATAGGGATCTCGTAGAATTGTCTGAGAGACCGCAGAGGAAACGGAGAAATATTTCTGCACGGCCATCTTTGTAAGATTCGGCCTTCTCAAGGGTCTTCTTTAATTTGTCAGGATTGTAGGTAATAAAATGTACCAAAGCAGCAAAGAACTCCTGAAGGGTGAGATGTATGAAGGTGTAATCCACATCGGGGGCTTGGCCAGATTCTATAATGAAACTTGAAAAGAGATGTTTATCATCTGTCACATGGAACGACTTCAGATGGCGCCTGTCAAACACAATGATATGATTCAAGACGCCAAATTCTGCCATCCAACCAATGGACGTCAGCAGCTCCTGAGCACCATCATTGTTCTGGCTGTGATTGGCCAGTAGGTTGGAGACAAATGTCACAAAGAGTTGGGTCACAGTTTTGGGCAATGATGTCATCAGCTGGTCGTTATTTGTTGGTTGGGTTCTGAAACAAACGGATAATACGGTACAGATGATCCAGCAGTATGATGGGATGTAACAGAAAGTGTAGAGCGTGTCATTCTCCTGCACATATTGAAAAGCCTTTTCTGCTAATTCTTTGTCTCCGAAGAAATGTTCGAAGTAGATGAGTCTGTCCGCGTGAAGAAATCCCATGATCTCCGTCATTCTCTGGAAAACGTCGACATTGATTGAAGCCAGTCGGGTTGGTCGGCTGGTTATCAGTATAGAGCAACCTTCCAGAAGATCCTCCCTGACCAAACTGACCACAATTTTTCCAAAATCTGCCCTCTGCTTTGGATTGGACAGTTTACTTGATCCAAAATCCATTTGGTGAATACTTTCATCTAAGCCATCAAAGATAAAGAGAAGTCTCTCCGGATTGTGTAGAATGTTTCCAATCTGACTCTCCAGATATGGATATTGTTGAAGAATCATCTCCTCCAAGCTGACCTCCCCCAGTCTATTAAGATCCCGGAATCTGAAGAAGAAGGCAAAAGCAAATCTCTGGTAGAGTTTTCCGGTCACCCAATCGAAGACAAACTTCTGCACCAATGTGGTCTTCCCTATTCCCGGCACTCCGCTCACCATTACTGCATGTGGCACACATTGGGCCTGGTGGCTCCAGCGGAACAACCTGTTGGTGAAAATGTGTTCCAGTTCGGTTTGTGTTTCCTCTAAAATTTCCTCGTGTTTTACCCCGGTCTGTATCAGCTCATTCTGAGGTCGCTGCCTGAACTGATCAGTGGAGACCACAATCAGGTTCACATATCGCTCATTGATGAGGAAACTCTGTGCTTCCATGGTCGTTCCCGGAGGTTGGTGCTCCACCAGAGTCTCGGTCTTCTTCATCAGATGCTGTTTGTGTTGATTCTGAATTTCTGCGTGTAAAAACATATAATTTGGGGTAAAATAGGATTTAGGATTGTGGGGGGAACCTACAGTTCAGACTATGAACTGATTTGAGTATGAGTACAGAAGATACAGAAAACCAGCTCTGGTGTCCATGTTTATTAACTGACAAGCACTCTACGTATAATAAAACTGCTTTGGTGCCCACAGACACGGGGGCCCTAGCAATAACAAACTGGAGGGGGCCCATAATTATTGGTTGCTGATTGGGATATCACTAATGTGGGCAGTGTCATTCACTTTCCACCATTTATGGAGGAGTCTGATGTCCCACCAGCCCAGGCCATAGAAGGACCAGTACTAACCTACCCATCTCTACCAGTCCATTGATTGGACATTCCATGTCTTCAGGACATCGCCATTGGAAATCCTCACAATCACCTACAGCAATTTCTGTTTTTCCACGATAACCTCCCATATAGAATATAAAGCAAACCTGAAATGAATGAAAATCATTTGTTCATAGTTGGCAAATGCCATTCCAGGTTTGCTGGATCACCCAGGTTCTCCCATGATAGTTTATATTCTGATATATCAGGCCATGTGTGTCTTTACCTTTCAGCTCTGGAGTCAGTGTGTGTCCGTGTTCATCCAGAAGAATATCCGTGACCAGACTTTCCCCTATGAGAAGAAGAAAGATGGCGGATCTTCATCATTTAATTCAAATTTTTAAAGGAATGGGTTCCCTGTCACCATTAATGTTTTGGTTTGCTTTACTTTTATTGCAGCACATTGTATGCAGGGGTGACCTGGATCACATGGCCTGCTATTCACAAGGCTAAAGAGTTCTGTGCTAGACTAAGCCCATCTAAACCCCAACCTACCCCCTATGTGTCCAAAAAGGGCAAGGTGGGCAGGGGGTCTGTGTGTGTGAAAGGGAGAAATGGAGAGATGCCATCGTCCACGGGATCGGGACGAGCACACCATGCTTCCAGTGCTGAACCCTCCACATGGCCACCACGAAAATAAGAACAGAGAAATGGCCATGGAAGGGTGAGGAGCCACCAAAACGGGAAATGGGCAACTGTCCCCTATTCAACTAGAATCTGCCTATCAATCATCAAATGGGAGAACTGTTACTATTCCCAGGGTACCTAGCTGTTTATTAATATCATCAGGTGATTGATATTTGCCTGTCATTGGTAATATCTGTATTACTTCATAACTTCGGTCTGCCATGTACAAAGTAGGGAAGATTTGGTTCACGTAATGAGATTGTTGGTTCACCCCGGCTATCATATTCCTGTTCTCTTACACATTGCATGACCTCGGGCAATGATTTGTGGTCATTTATGGGGTCATGCTGGTATGAAAGTTCTGGGGTTCTGTATGCCTTGGCTGACCAGACAACCCAACCCGCTGGTAATCTAATACAGACCCACAACTCCCAACGATGGGAATCCAATCAGGACAGAAACATTCACTACAAACAGGTGGAATCATCTCAGTTACAGAATATTCACCACAAAGCCCTGGTTACCTCGGTTGTCAATTTCATCCAAAACGGCCAATAAGTTTGGATGAGGGTGGAGATCGCTCAGCGCGTACAGACATTTCCAGAATCCAATCACAGCTTCTCTTCCCTTCTGCAAAATGTCTGCTAACAAGATGTGACATGAGGAGGAATCGTGTGTTTGTAGGGACAGATACACCTGGAACACAGAGATTGTATGCACTTATAGCCGATTATGAGAGATGTCACTCGCACAGGTAGCACAGGTAGCACAGGTAGCAGAGGTAGCACAGGTAGCAGAGGTAGCACAGGTAGCACAGGTAGCAGAGGGATGGCTCAGGTGTGTGATCATGCCAGACGTTATATTAATATTAATCTGAGGACACGTTCCCTGCACCGTATTTCTATTTCTTATTTCTCTTACCTCCGCTCCTAACACTTCCTGGGAATAAAGTTCTCTCTTCAGGACATGAGGGTCCAGGTTCTCCAACACACATAGCAGATCATCCCGGAAATATTCATGGATCCTCCTGAGGGAGGCATCGCCATAGCTGGATATCCGCAGGTGGAAGCCGTCTAGAAATATGAAATAAATAAATCAAGTCGTGGTTTCTGTTCTGAATTTATCTCCTAAACCATCCGAGAAAACTAACGGCCATGTTTCTCTTCCTCATTTCTGCATTTGCTTCTACAATCTCAGACAAAAGAGGAACCGAGAAACCCGACCAAAATATCACCCTGGAAAGTCAAAACGTTAAAGATCTCCAGCTAAAATGGCGGAAAATAAGGACGGATCTGATTGCTGCGACAACTTCGCTCATACACAAGAGATTGTTTTGTCTTCTTATTGGGATGTTGTATCTGTCATTGTAATGGAGGAGCCAATGAAATCCAGCAATACTTCTCTGTATGAATCATTAATACCGTTATCCCCCCCCCACCGGCATCACCTTCCATTCTGCCCTCTCATTTACCCCCCATATTCAGAACATTTCCAGGTCCGGTCACTTTCACCTACGCAACATCTCCAAAATCCGCCCCTACCGGATGGTACGGGGCCCTTGTACAGGGGCACCTTTTGCCCCTCCCTATGTCCGTACCTGAACAGGGATGTCCTGTACTTGTTACCCACCTTTGGAGGCGGAGGGACCCCGAGTTATAAGCTTTGGTATGAATGGGTGAAATGAAGAACCATGTGATTCACACTCAGTACAGATTCACATAGATTTCCAAACCTCTATTTATACCCGGGGATGATGAAACCGTTCCTGCCGACGTTTTCTGCTGACTGCTTGAAGATCTTTCTGGGGATTTTTATATTGGCCAAAAATAAATCTCTGAATCCGCACAACGACCGGAGGAATTTGCAGCTTGACAATTTCAGACAAATCACGGAAGGTTCCACCTTGTGATCATGTGACCATCAGAGTATCCCGTTTTAGGGGTCTGGGGTCCACCGGGGAAAAGGAGCAGGAAGGGCCCAGCACAACACAACAAAGGGGGCAAAAAATCTCACTGGAGGGGTCAATGACTGGGGCCTCCTGTGGGCCACTCCAACCTTACCTGGTGGCCCTTCTGGGTACAAACCCACCATGGCAGATCAGGGACCCAACATTGGCCATGTAAACCACGCTGTGCCCCATCTTATGCAAACCCCTATCCTGGCCACTGGGAAAATAAACTGTTCCCAAACTCCAAAAATACCAACAATACATCCTAAATTACAACCGATACATAGACAACATTTTTATGGAATTTTTCATTGAATTACAAGACATGGAGTATAATCTCAGATTCACCACCCTGAACACGTTCCCTTTTTAGATATTTATATCTGAACGACAGGAAACATTGACACCTCTGTATACAGGTAGGACACGGCAGGGAACACAATCCTGCATATGACAAGTGTCCTCGCTCTCAAACGCAGCATTCCGTTATCACAATACCAGACTTAAAGGAAATTTAACAGAGAATCCCGAACCCCTAAGGACAGACACCTCAAAAGAGGTTATGGCCGGAAACTTCTAAAAAGTCCTATCAAAAAGCTCTTATGTCCGACCACCAAACTCTTTTACACCAAAACAGAAACCTACACCCGAGGATACCGTTAGGTTAATTACAACATTCAGTGAGCAACATCAAGAAATCAACAATATACTCAGAAATCACCGGCACATCCTTACAAGTGACCCATGTACTTCAAAATTTATCCAAACATCACCTACCAAAAATCACCATCCCTACGAGACACATTAGCCACTACTCTGAAACCCCTAGACCAGGGGTCTGCAACCTGCGGCTCCGGAGCCCCCCCCCCCCCCCCCAGGGTTAAACAATGTGATTTCCAATAAACCATTCTATAATCACTTTCATGTAATTATAAACCTCAATTACTTCCTCAGCATTCCTTGTTAATTGTTTTATTCTTCCTTTAATCTACAATTTTCATTCCTATGTTTTCTTTGACCTTATTATTCACCATCAGTGTTGCCACCAATGAACCTGAACTGACATTTATACATTTATGTCTTTTTAATAATAACCTCTATCCTAGGTATGTTTAATCAGTATCCTTATATTCTGTGTATAGTGATTATATATATAGGAAATACAAAATATCTATCCTACATTCCTCACCACATATCCTGATGTAGGTTTACATGGTATCAGTCACTAAACTCCCGCCTAGATTTTTATTCAAACCCTTTTAACACAATTCCCCCATTCCTCTTATATTTCTGAATACACTTTCGTCAATCTAAAGCCTCAACTCGGGCGGCTTAGTGAATATTAGCGGTGGGATTAGAGGTTACACCTAATCCCCTCCCAGCTGTATTCTGCTTGCCTCACAATTATCCTGCTCTGCTCCACTGCCCATGCGTGGTATAGTTACCAAATATATAACTTTATTCAAATCCCATCTACACTTCCTTAATGACAGTGAGTACTTTATCTCAATCTAATTAGTTTTTATTCCAATATTTTCTGGGAAACATAAAAGGTTCTTTTCCTTTTTTCTTTTATTCGCATTATTAACAGATTTGTTTCCGTTCTTGTATTCTATGAAGTTAAAGAAATCCCATCATCACGTCAGCAATAATCGCACCCTGCAAGCGGCATCCAAGTCAGACATTTGTACCCCCGTTTACAATTTCACTCTTCCTATATATCTCTTTCCGCTATAGAACATCCAAACTGCTTTGATTGGAATGTTCATCTTGGACTGGCAAACGACATAATGCTTTTTCCTAATTGGTTTAATCCTCACATTGTATACAGTTTTATATTATATTATATGTATTATTTATTACTGAATATTCATAAAGGTTATTATGTCTGAAGTTATCATGAATACCGAAATGATTATCATCATAGTTCTAAGGTCTCCTTATCCCCTGAGGAAGCCCATAGGGGCGAAACTCGTCGGGTTGGGGCCCACTTAGTGACCCTTTGCTCCCAGACAATGAATTACTTAGGTGGAAACCCTGAACCCAGGAAATCTCCACAGGTAACAAATCAGATTTGAATGGAAATATCTTCTTGTCTGGGGGGTTTCCCGGGACCCCCCAGACACTGAAGTTTCCCAACTTTTTCCAGGAGCAGAATCGCACAAAGTGGCTGGATTCTCCGCAGTACAAACAGAGCCCTTTAGTCCTCAACCTCTCTGTGGCTGACAGCCTTGAGGAGCAGGGCCAAATGCATGGGCTCCTCGGCCCGAGAGAGAGGTGGACTAGGTTCAGGGGCAGTTAGGGACAGGTCAGGTCACAAACCAGGGGTCAAATACCAGGGATCCAGGAAATAAATGCCACTGACACAGGGCCACTGCAGACACAGGGAACACAGGGGACACTGGAAGCAACAGGAGGAACAGGAGACACAGGGATGACCACAGACAGACAGGAACACTGGAACAGCACAGGGAATAGCCTGGAAACAATAGGCTGAGCAATGGGGGGTTTACGCTGGAGCGAGGAAACACTGAAACAAGCAACAGGTGTACAGGAACTGCTCAGCAGCGCTAGGGGGCTCGGCACTAATGGAGACACGTTGCATGAACACGGAGTACTGTGTCTGAGCTAGCTAAATAGCCAGGGAGGATTAACAGGTTATTTTCTGATTGGCCGGCGGGTTGGATGAAACTGATAAAGCCCAGAATCAGAACTACCCGCAGGAGAGAGATGCCTGCGCTTTAGTAAGGAAGAGGTAAGTGTGTAAGTTGGTTGATGCCACCCTTCAGGGGCCTGACTTGACTCTTTCCTGGAAATCCTCCATGGCGATGGGCAGTTTTTTCTTTTGGCCTGTTGTAACGTAAGGTCCCCAGCACACGGTTGCCCCTAGAACTTAATGCGCAAAGGATGGTGTCTGGGAATGGGCTGGCAGTGGACCAGGGGCCTACAGATTAAGCGGTACAAGAACTACAAGGCAAATCCAGAGTAGGAAGCCAAAGTCATACGGGGTGATCAGTCCACCAAACCAGGTACAAAGCGAGTAGGCACAAGCAGAGGCACAGGTTAGTCCAGGACAGCCTGGGCCAGATTCCAGTGCCTTTTGTAGCGTTTAGTTGGGCTAATCTGTGTTGGAGAGATCCTCGTGTGATTTACTGCTGACCATTGCCCGTTCCTGACCCATTGCTTACACACAGGTGTAACCTGGAATGTGAAAGCCGGGAGGCTATAAGGGATCACTCAGGAAATATTCCGCTAACCAGCTGCAGGGAATACCGAGCTAAAGGGAATCAAGGATCCTGCAATCGGCAAAGCACTAATTCCTGGAACTCCTCCGCTGCTGTGAGGGCTGCAGAGGGAATGGGCCGGGGGAGTTCCCCTGTGCTGTTCTCTTAACATTACCCCCAAGGAGGGGTCTCCGGACCCTTCACAAGTGTTTTTTTTACAATTTTCACTGTGAAACTTTCTAATTAGCTCTTCAGCATGAACTTGTTGAGCTGAAATCAAGCTCCTCTAATCTGGACTTTAACACTTCCAATCTATTAAAAAGTCTGACTTTTTGGTGGTGTTCCGTGGGATTTTTCTAATTGTAAAATATGTGCCGCGACTAAGAAAGGTTGGGAAACACTGCAATATAAGATGGCTGGTTATAAATGATAGATTATTCCTTTCTAGTATTCTGTGGAGGCGGCCCAGGCGTTCTGTCCTTGTCTGGAACATCTTCGCTCTTCTGCATAGCAGTGATATTTTATCTTGGAAGTTGCAGAAATGTGGAAGGATCTGATATAGTCTCTGCCGCTAATGATATGTCGGGGTCCTGTGGACCCCCAACACAAGAATGGGCAGAAGTTTGTGAAGCTCTTTAAGCATCGGGCTGCTGTAGCCACATATAGATTTGGGAAGCACCCAAAAGCTTGAAGCCCGTTAGCTGAGTGTTGGTGTCTTCTAGAAATGGTGAGACGAGCGGGAAGAGATGGTAATGAAGCTTCCTGTTCTTCGGCCTTGTAAGCTCAGTCTTTATCTCGTCCTCCAGTTCTGGATATTGATCCAGTGAATGGCGTATGCAGGTCAGAGCAGAATTAAAGATGGCTTTGTATGAAGCAGGCCGATCATTTTGCCAAATAAAAGCTTGTGTTCCTCGGCATTTAGCTCCTTGCTATTACCCCGGAGTGCCGCCATGTAGGCGCTCCGCTTGTTGTAAAGGGTTAGCAAGCTCTTCGTGTAGCTGTAGATTTCCTTCCATGGACCAGAACTTTTAGTTTTCCACAGAAGCTCGGATCAGTTTTCCATGCTTCTCCGGGTTTTCCAACAGATGTTCCATCCAATTATTTTGAACTTCCTCGCGAAGGGTAAGAATGATGCATGATGATTCCTTCTTTAGGAACCCATGAAGGTAGTAGGAAATATTGTGAATATTTTATTTCATCTCATCATTGGCGCCTTTCCCCAGCTGGCTGAGCAGGGTCTTGTAGGTCTTTTTTAGCAGTACTGCTCTTTTGTTGATGAAACTTGTGCGAAGGCTGAGCACTATAACACAGGTATGAATGGTGCTATACAAGTATCTTTGTATGCCAGATTCCTTCTCAATCTTCATTAGCTTGTGTGCTCTACAAAGGACATTTTCCACGCTGTTCATGGGTGAGTGGGCGGAGCTTCCCATGATGCTGAGGGCGGGGTTAGACAGAACTTGACGTATCTAAAGTGGGCGGATCTTTTAAGACACTCATAATTTGTGGGCGGGGCTATTCAGGGTAGTAGCCACGGAAGTCGGTTTGTTGTTGCTTAGTGATGACGTAACTGTGGGCGTGCACTTCCGGAGGAAAGATGGCGGGAGAGGCGGGTAGGGTTCGCTCCCACAGGTAAGGAAAATGTTATATCCGCGTGCTTTCCTGAACCCGCGGTCACCCCCCCTTTATGTGTTTACATCTCCCCCCATCCCCGGCCTGTCACCCGCCGAGACCCCTCCCCCCATCCCCGGCCTGTCACCCACGGAGACCCCTCCCCCATCCCTGGCCTGTC